>NC_041228.1:44361137-44373608 GCF_002837175.3 Physeter macrocephalus
ACACAGATGTAGAGAACAAACGTATGGACACCAAGGGGGGAAAGCAGTGGGGGTGGTGGGGGTGTGATGAATTGGGCGATTGGGATTGACGTGTATACAGTGACGTGTATAAAACTGATGGCCCATAAGGACCTGCTGTATAAAAAAAATAAATACAATAAAATTCAAAAAGTAAAAAAAAAAAGAGAAATCTCTTGCATTCCTATGCACTAACAACAAAAGATCAGAAATAAAATCAGGGAAACAATCCCATTTACCATCACATCAAGGAGAATAAAATACCTAGGAATAAACCTAACTCAGGAGACAAAAGGGCTCTACTCTGAAAACTGTAAGACACTGATGAAAGAAATGAAAGACAACACAGACAGGTGGAAAGATATATCATGTTCTTGGATTGGAAGAATCAATATTGTCAAAACTAATATACTACCCAAGGCAATCTACAGATGCAGTGCAATCCCTATAAAGTTACCAATGGCATTTTTCACAAAACTAGAGCAAAAAATTCTAAAATTTACATAGAAACACAAAAGACCGTGAATAGCCAAAGCAATCCTCCCTGACTTCAGACCATACTATAAAGCTACAGTTATCAAGACAGTAAGTTACAAAAATAGAAATATAGATCAATGGAACAGGATAGAAAACCCAGAGATAAACCCATGCACCTATGGTCACCTAATCTATGACAAAGGAAGCAAGACTATACAATGGAGAAAAGAGAGTCTCTTCAATAAATGGTGCAAGGAAAACTGGACAGCTACATGTAAAAAGGAATGAAATTAGAACACCCTCTAACACCATACACAAAAATAAAGTCAAAATGAATCAAAGACCTAAGTGTAATGCCAGGCAGTATAAAACTCTTAGAGGAAAACATAGAACACTCTTTGACATAAATCACAGCAATATCTTTTATGATGTACCTTCTAGGTTAATGAAAATAAAAACAAAAATAAACAAATGGGACCTAGTTAAACTTAAAAACCTCTGCACAGCAAATCAAACCATAAATAAAATGAAAAGACAACAGAATGGGAGAAAATATTTGCAAATGATGTGACCGAAAAGGAATTAATCTCCTAAATATACAAACAGCTCCAGTAGCTCTATGTTGAAAAGAAAACAAACAACCAAATCAAAAATAGGCAAAAGTTCTAAATAGAGGGTTACCAATGGCTTTGAGGGTGGGCAGAAAAGGGAACTCTAGTATACTGTTGATGGGATGTAAATTGGTACAACCATTATGGAGAACAACATGGAGGTTCCTTAAAAAACTAAAAAAAGAACTACCATATGATCCAGCAATTCCACTCCTGGGCATATACCCAGGGAAAAATCTAATTTTAAATGATACGTGCACCCCAATATTCATAGCAGCACTCTTTACAATAGCCAAGACATGAAAGCAACCTAAATATTCATCAACAGATGAATGGATACAGAAGACGTGATACTTATATACAGTGGAATATTAGTCATAAAAAGAATGAAATAATGCCATTTGCAGCAACATGGATGGACATAGGTATTATTATACTAAGTGAAGCAAGTCAGACAAAGACAAATATCATATGATATCACTTTTATGTGGAATCTAAAAATAGTGATAAAAGTGAACTTATTTACAAAACACAAAAGAGTCACAAATATATAAAACAAACTTATTGTTACCGGGGAGGAAAGTGGGGGAGAGGGATAAATTGGGAGATTGGGATTGACATATACACACTACTATATGTAAAATTGATAATTTTTAGTAGATAAGTAATAAAGACCTACTTTATAGCACAGGGAGCTCTACTCAGTACTCTGTAATGCCTTGTATGGGAAAAGAATCTAAAAAAGAGTGAAGATATATATATATATATCTACGTATCTATAACTGATTCACTTTGCTGTACACCTGAAACTAACATAACTGTAAATCAACCATACTTCAATAAAAATTAAAAAACAAAACAGTGGAAAAACAAATTACCCTTAATCACATCACCTAAGAATAACTACTACTGTTAACATTTTGGTGTATTTCTTTGTAGTATTTTTCCTGCATATTTATAAATTTGCAGCTATAATATATATACAAGTTTATTCTCAGTTATTAATATTTAACTTTTGTATTTTAATTATGTGTATAATTTGTTATGTCCTGAATTAGTATTCACACATTTTTTAAATGACCAATAAGTCAAAAGGCTATTTTCATTCTTTTTTTAAAATTAATTTTATTTATTTATTTATTATTTATTTTTGGCTGCACTGTGTATTCTTTGCTGTGCACAGGCTTTCTCTAGTTGCAATGAGTGGCCCTATTCTTCATTGCAGTTCCTGGGCTTCTCATTGCGGTTGCTTCTCTTGTTGTGTAGCACAGGCTCTAAGTGTGTGGGCTTCAGTAGTTGTGGGATGCAGGCTCAGTATTTGTGGCTTGCCGGCTCCAGAGTGCAGGCTCAGTTGTTGTGGTGCACAGGCTTAGTTGCTCCGTGGCATGTGAGATCTTCCTGGACCAGCAATCAAACCCGTGTCCCCTGCACTGGCAGGCAGATTCTTAACCACTGTGTCACCAGGGAAGTCCCTATTTCCGTTTTTAATTCAGATTATCTAACTATCTCCTGGAAAGATTGTATTAATTACAAATCTTACCACTAACCTGTGAGAGTACTTGCCTTACTATATATTCTTACCAGCAGTGGGTATTATTGGTTTATAAATCTTACCAATTTGATATGTGGAGAATGGTATTTCAATATTGTTTTAATTTCTTTGATTACTATACTGCTAGATACTTTTAATACCTCCTTAGAGATGTCTTTTCATTTCCTTTGTCTACTTTCCTATTGGGTATTTCTAATCAATTTCTACAATGTCTTTATATATTAAAGGTGTTAAATCCTAATTAAATTTATTTTTGCAACATTTTCCAATTTTAACTTTATTTACGTATTTTAACACATACAGAAATTTAAAATTTTTATGCAATGAAATTCATTGGTACTTGCCATTTTCATTTTTTTCTTTGCTTTTATTCACTGTGCTGAGTTGCCTATTGATTTATATTTACTTCTTTTAAATTATTTTGTTTTGATTTTAAGGGGCACAATTAAAACAATTGTATGTCAAATCTTCTCTGTGCTGTTTCAATTTTAGTATATTTGCTGCTAAAATGAGCACATAATCGTTTTCTTATTGTTTAACAGTTTTATATTTAACCCTGCTATCCATCTGGAATTTATTTTGTTGAGAATCTAAATTGAGTTTTTTCCACAAATAGCTGAATTTTCCAACATAATTTGTTAAACAATCCATTTCTTCCTATGGGCTTCTGATCTCTCTTTAATCATATATTAAATTCTTACATACATACATGACATATCTGATTTAGGGCTATCCCATTCTAGTCATTTGTAGATTCTAGTGATAACACAATGTTGTTTTAATCTTCAGAGCTTTTTTTAAAATTTAATTTAATTTATTTTTTTATACAGCAAGTTCTTATTAGTTATCGATTTGTTTTTTTTCGGTACGCGGGCCTTTGACTGTTGTGGCCTCTCCCATTGTGGAGCACAGGCTCTGGACACGCAGGCTCAGCGGCCATGGCTCATGGGCCTAGCTGCTCCGCAGCATGTGGGATCCTCCCGGACCGGGCCATGAACCTGTGTCCCCTGCATCGGCAGGCGGACTCTCAACCACTGCGCCACCAGGGAAGCCCTAGTTTTCTATTTTATACATACTAGTGTATATATGTCAATCCCAATCTCCCAATTCATCACAGCACCACCACCCCCCTCCAACGCTTTTGCCCCTTGGTGTCCATACATTTGTTCTCTACATCTCTAACTCAATTTCTGCCCTGCAAACCAGTTCATCTGTACCATTTTTCTAGGTTCCACATATACGCATTAATATATGATACTTGTTTTTCTCTTTCTGACTTACTTCACTCTGTATGACAGTCTCTAGATTCATCCACATCTCTACAAATAACCCAGCTTCATTCCTTTTTATGGCTGAGTAATATTCCATTGTATATATGTACCACATCTTCTTTATCCATTCATCTGTCGATGGGCATTTAGGCTGCTTCCATGACCTGGCTATTGTAAATAGTGCTGCAATGAACATCGGGATGCATGTGTCTGTTGTTTTTCTTTTCTTTTTCTTTTCTTTTATTTTTTTGAATATTATTTTATTTTATTTTATTTTTTAAATCTTCATTGGGGTATAATTGCTTTGCATGTGTTTTTTTGAATTATGGTTTTCTCTGGGTATATGCCCAGTAGTGGGATTGCTGGGTCATATGGTAATTCTATTTTTAGATTTTTAAGGAATCCCATACTGTTCTCCATAGTGGCTGTATCAATTTACGTTCCCACCAACAGTGCAAGAGGGTTCCCTTTTCTCCACACCCTCTCCAGCATTTGTTGTTTGTAGATTTTCTGATGATGCCCATTCTAACTGGTGTGAGGTGATACCTCATTGTAGTTTTGATTTGCATTTCTCTAATAATTAGTGATGCTGAGCAGCTTTTTACGTGCTTCTTGACCATCTGTATGTCTTCTTTGGAGAAATGTCTATTTAGGTGTTCTGCCCATTTTTGGATTGGTCTGTTTGTTTTTTTAATATTGAGCTGCATGAGCTATTTATATATTTTGGAGGTTAATCCTTTGTCCATTGATTCATTTGCAAATATTTTCTCCAATTCTGAGGGTTTTCTTTTCATCTTGTTTGTAGTTTCCTTTGCTTTGCAAAAGCTTTTAAGTTGCATTAGGTCCCCTTTGTTTATTTTTGTTTTTATGTCCATTACTCTAGGAAGTGGATCAAAAAAGATCTTGCTGTGATATATGTCAGAGTGTTCTTCCTATGTTTTCCTCTAAGAGTTTTATAGTGTCTCTTCTTACGTTTAGGTCTCTAATCCATTTTGAGTTTATTTTTGTGTATGGTGTTAGGGAGTGTTCTAATTTCATTCTTTTGCATGTAGCTGTCCAGTTTTCCCAGCATCACTTATTGAAGAGACGGTCTTTTCTCCATTGTATATCCTTGCCTCCTTTATCATAGATTAGTTAACCATAGGTGCGTGGGTTTATCTCTGGGCTTTCTATCCTGTTCCATTGATCTATATTTCTTTTTTTGTGAGAACCTTATTTTCTTTATTTTACTGTAGCTTGTGGTATAGTTTGAGATCAGGGAGCCTGATTCCTCCATCTCCGTTTAACTTCTCAAGATTGCTTTGGCTATTCGGGATCTTTTGTGTTTCTATACAAATTGCAAGATTATTTGTTCTAGTTCTGTGAAGGACGTCATTGGTAGTTTGATAAGGATTGCATTGAATCTGTACATTGCTTTGGGTAGTATAGTCATTTTCACAATATTGATTCTTCCAAACCACTGTAAAAAATTCCATTGGTAATTTGATGGGGATTGCATTGAATCTGTAGATTGCTTTGGGTAATATAGCTATTTTCACAGTATCGATTCTTCCGATCCAAGAACATGGTATATCTCTCCATCTGTTGGTATCATCTTTAATTTCTTTCATCAGTGTCTTATAGTTTTCTGTGTACAGGTCTTTTGTCTCCTTAGGTAGGTTTATTCCTAGGCATTTTATTCTTTTTGTTGCAATGGTAAATGGGAGTGTATCCTTAATTTCTCTTTCAGATTTTTCAACATTAGTGTATAGGAATGCAACTTCCAAAACTATGTTGAATAATAGTGGTGAGAGTGGACATCCTTGTGTTGTTTCTGATCTTAGAGGAAAAGCTTTCAGTTTTTCACCATTGAGAATGATGTTTGCTGTGGATTTGTCATATATGTCCTTTATTATGTTGAGGTATGTTCCCTCTATGCCCAGTTTCTGGAGAGTTTTTATCATAAATGGGTGTTGAATTTTGTCAAAGCTTTTTCTGCATCTATTGAGATGATCATATGGTTTTTCTTCTTTAGTCTGTTAATATGGTGTATCACATTGATTGATTTGTGTATGTTGAAGAATCCTTGCATCCCTGGGATAAATCCCACTTGATCATGGTGTATGATCCTTTTAATGTGTTGTTGGATTCTGTTTGCTAGTATTTTGTTGAGGATTTTTGCATCTATATTCATCAGTGATATTGGTCTGTAATTTTCTTTTTTTGTAGTATCTTTGTCTGGTTTTGGTATCAGGGTGATGATGGCCTCAGAAATGAGTCTGGGAGTCTTCCTTCCTCTGCAATTTTTTGGAAGAATCTTCAGAGCTTTATAAATATATTTTAGTATCTGTTAAGACAAATCCCTTTGATTAATCTCTTTTTTATTATATATTTTTGATGAATTTTAGAATAATATTATCAAACTTAAAATCATTTTAGATTTTGATTGAAATAATGTTAAACCTATTAAGGTATTTGGTCATCTCACTCAGGATAATTACGTGTGTTTCCTTTTATTCATAACTTTTTATATGTCCCTTGGTGGAGTTTAGCAGTTTTCTTCATTTGGGTCTCTATAAAGTCCTAGTTTTAAAAACGATAAACAGTTCATTCTTTAATATCTAGTAAAAGCACTTCTTATTCTTCAAACACCTTCAAATTTTCTATAATTTTGGCCACTGGTATTCTCCATCTTCCACTTACCTAACTCATGGTTACATCCTCATTTATTGTTTTCTGATTATTTCATGTGGCTTAATCTGTTATTCCTTAGCTAAATTAATCACTTTTAAAGAATATAGACAATGCTTTATAGTCTTTTTTGAAGTACATGCAGTAATTGTTCTTTCACTCGTTACATCATCAGCTACTCACTGGGTTCCAACTGTTTGAGAGGCCCTGCACTAAGCATGAATATATAGCAGCAAACAAGTCCAACACAGAACTTAGCCTTTAAGGAGTTTATATTCTAGTGTGAGAGATAGATTTTAAGGGACTAATTGGAAAACTAAATTTCAAAAGTGATAACTAATAGAATAGAGATCTGCAGGGTGTCATGAGAAAACATAACAGAGATACTTGATTTAAGTCTGGGGTGTCTAAGAAGACTTCCTTTTAGAAGGACCAAAACCTGAGTTTTGGAGGATGACTATGTGTTAATTTGGTGATGAAGGATTAAGGATGGGACAACAAGAATTACAGATATAAGGAAAAGAATAACTAAGAGCTTACACTGATTACTTATTATGTACCAAAAACTGTGAACTGTGCTAAGCTCCATATATACTATATATATATATTTTAACCCTAACAATCTCCAGTTAACTCATGGAGAAACTGAGGCATAGAGACCTTAAGCAACTTGCAGGTAATGTGTACAAATCTAGTGTGACTCCACAGCTCATAGTCTTAACTCTTATGCTATCTGGTCCTTCTATGCAGGCTTTGAAGGGAGAAGAAGCATTTCATGTTTGCATATCTAAAAGAAGGTCCAGAGTATGGAGAGCTGGAAAAAGTGGAGCTACCTGAGACTGTTGGGTCAGGTAGGTGTCAGATTGAATTTGTAGACCATGGTGAGACATTGGCTTTTGTCATAAAAGAACTCAGAGCCCACTGATAGGTATTCATCAGGAAAATGACAAGATCATATTAGCACTTAAAAAAGATTTCTCTGGCTATGGTGTGAAGAATAGATTGAAAGAGGTGAAATGAGGGCAGAGAAAACAGTTTGGAAACTATTTCAGTACAGGCACACCTCATTTTATTGTATTCACTTTATTGTGCTTCTCAGATATTGCATTTTTTTTTACAAATTGAGGGTTTGTGGCAATCCTGTGTTGTCAGATGATGGTTAGCATTTTTTAGCAATAAAGTATTTTTAATTAAGTTATGTACATTGTTTTTCTAGACATAATGCTATTTCACACTTAACAGACTATAGTATAGTATAAACATAACTTTACTATGCACTGGGAAACAAGAAAAATTCATGTGACTTACTTTATTGTGATATTCGCTTTATTGTGGTGCTCTGGAACTGAACCTGCAATATCTCCAAGGCCTACCTGTACTACGAGTTAGAGATAATGGTAGCTGAGAGTAGGGTAATAGTGATGAACATAGAAAGAAGAATATATTTGAAATATACAGTGGAGCCATAAAGAAATGGACTTTTGAAAAGTTGGGTATAGAAATAAGTGAAAAGGAAATATAAAGCACATTTTAGGCACATGTAGCAGAGTGACTAGTGGTGACAATCACTAAAATGAGAATCACTTATTAGTTCTAGAAAGAAAAAGGACACAGAAAATAATCTGATTTTCTTCCCCTCTTTAAGAACGTTAAAAAACATTTTTTCTTGCCTTTGTTTTTCAGTTTCACTATACTAGCCTTAGGTGAGTTTTTCTCAGTGTTTATCAGGCTTCTTAAATCTGTGCCTTGATATCTTATGTCAAATTTTTGGAAAGTCATTTGTCATTATCCTTCAAATATTACTTCAGTTTCCCTTCTCTCTCTTCCCTTTCTGGGACTCCATTTATACATATGGTAGAACTCTTAATTTATTCTCTTTTCTGTATTCTCTCTTTTTCTCTACAGCTTCAGTCTAGATATATTGTTCAGTTCCCTTCCAAATAACAAATGCTCTCTTCACTGAGTTTAATCTGCTGTTAAATCTACTGTGTCAGTAATTACATTATTGCCTCTCAGCTCCAAACCCACTCTTCTGTACTCTGCTTTAGGATGCTGAACTGGGACTCTGCAAACCACATTTCTGCTTTGTCACTAGGATCTACATTAGATCCTCTGGTTCTACATTAGGATCTGACAAGAGGAAACACTAGAGGAAGAGTGCAAGATTGGAGGAGGAAAAAGGAACTTGTTTCTTACTCTGTGTCCTGTGAGGTTCCTATGAGATTTCTTTCTCCTACCAGATCCTTTGAGCATTACCTCTAGCATGCTTCTTGAAATGCCTTCCTGTTGCATCAGCTGAATACTGTTTGCAGTTTTTCCATCTGAAGCTAGCAGAGATAGCTTCATTGTTCTTCCCTCTGAGGCCACAGAATCTCAGAGATTTAAGTCCCAGACTCAGAAACACCAACACCAGCTGGCCAGGACCTCCTCCTCAGAGGCCCAAGTTTCAGCTTCACAGGACTCTTCCTCTAAGTTTCTAAGTTTTAATAATGTCAATGTCTTCCCTTGGTTTCCCTATTTGTGTTGTAGGTGTGGTATTAACTCCTTGAAGTTGCTACTTTCATGATATATTAGAGTTCTTATCCTACTCTTTTAGTTACTTAGTTAATAAATTTATGCCTAGCTAACCATACTCTGTATTAAACTCCTCTGTTCAAATTACTGGTAGTGGTTTTCTCTCCTGGGTCCTGTTACTTCCACTTATTGTGTTCTTATTTTCAGTTGTATTTCTCAATTCTGAAATTAGCATTTGTTTCTTTTAAAAAGAATTTTTACTTTTCTGATGAACATTTTCATTTTGTCATCTAATATACTGTGTATAAAATCATACATCTTGGGCTTCCCTGGTGGCACAGTGGTTGCGCGTCCGCCTGCCGATGCCGCTGGGCCTGCGCGTCCGGAGCCTGTGCTCCGCAACGGGAGAGGCCACAACAGAGGGAGGCCCGCATACCACAAAAAAAAAAAAAAAAAAAAAAAAAAAAAATCATACATCTTAAGAGTTGGTGTCTGGTACTTCTAATATCTCAATATCTAAATCACCTATTAGTCTATTTCTACTATCTATTTTGTTTGTATGATTTTTACTGGTTGTTTGTGTTTGATCATTAGGTCTTGTCTCTTGGTATCCCTTGTAACTTAATGATGAACCTTGTATATGAATATTTGTAGATGCAATTTGAGTCTTTGGATGTATTAGCATCCTCCAGAAGATTTATGCTACTTGTGTCAGGCAATTAAGAGTCAAGAAGATCATCTGAATCAAACAAGGAAATGACCTGACTTGAAGACAGTTTCCAATATTTTTTGGGCCCAGCTTCTTTTAGTTTGTCTTTATTTCTAGGGTATGACCTTCAGGGGTCTCAGCTAAAAGCTAGGGTATTTACATTGGTGACCCTCTTCCTTAATGTGTCCTGAACTCCATTTTTATGCCTTAGTCTTATAAGACATCCAGAAATTATTTTCAGCTTCTCATTTTCTACTTGAGAATCAACAAATCCCTTGAGGGGTGCTGATTATTGGATTCCCTTCTCTGTTCTTTTCTCCCCTCTGAGATGTCAAGTTGTCACTGCCTTGTTAGCTCTCCTATGCCTTTATGCATATTTTTGAAAAATATATACGTTTTATCTAGCTTTAGGAACATTCTTACTCTATTTAGTAATTGTGAATTTTTTTATCTGTTCAAAAGATCCCCATTATGCTAACGAGGTCAAAGATATTCTCTCTTTGAACAAAGAGTAAATAAAACATTGCAATATTGCTTTACTAAAAGAAAATGTCATTTCTCTTTCTTACCTTATTCTGATAGACTCATGACTCACAGAAAGGAAAGGCTTCTTTTGTCTTCTTACAATGCTCTCCTAATCTCAACTTTACCACTCAAAGTGAATCCTCAACATATTATTACTTCCAAACAAAGATAAACTTTTTAGGAACTGTGATGTCGTTTGTTGGAATAATATTTTTTTCTCGTGCCCCCACTGTAAAGTCAATGATAATTACATTTACTGTATTAAAATTTTAATTTCTTGAGGTTTTAAAATAACATTATATGTCTCATGAGGATGACATTCTATATCTACTTCTCTATACCCTATGATGTGTTCACCACCAAAAATTTAGTTTCCATTCGTCACCGTACAGTTGACCCCCTTTACCCATTTTGCCTTCCCCCTTTCCCTTTCCCCTCTGGTAACCACTGGTCTATTCTCTGTATCTATGTGTTTGTTTTTATTTGGTTTGGTTTGTTCATTTATTTTGTTTTTGTTTGTTTATTAGTTTTTTAAAATATTCCACATATGAGTGTAATAATATGGTATTTGTTTTTCTCCTTCTGACTTATTTCACTTTGCATAATACCCTCCAAGTTCATCCATGTTGCTGCAAATGGCAAAATTTCATTCTTCTTTATGGCTGAGTAGTACTCCACCACATCTTCTTTATCCAGTTATCTGTTAATGAGCATTTAGGGTTGTTTCCATTTCTTGGCTATTGTAAATAATGCTGCAGTGAACATGGGGGTGCAAGGAACATGGAGTGCAGATTAGGTTTTGTATTCTTTGGATAAATACCAAGAAGTGGTATAGTTGGATCATATAGTAGTTCTATTCTTAATTTTATGAAGAATCTCCATACTGTCTTCCACAGGGGGTGCACCAATTTACATTCCCACCAACAGACTGTGAGGCTTCCCTTTTATCCACATCCTTGCCAACACTTGTTATTCCTTGTCTTTTTGATAACAGCCACTCTGACAGGTGTGAGGTGATATCTCATCATGGTTTTGATTTGCATTTCCACAATAACTGCTGATGTTGACATCTTTTCATGTGCCATATGTATATCTTCTTTGGAAAAATGTCAGCTCCTTTGTCCATTTTTAAATTAAGTTTCTTGTTGTTGAATAGTATAAGTTCTTTATATATTTTGGATGTTAACCCCTTATCAGATATATAATTTGCAAATATCTTCTCCAATTTGATAGGTTCTTTTTTTGCTTTATTGATTGTTTCCTTTGCTGCACCGTTTTTTAGTTTGATGTAATCCCATTTGTTTATTTTTGTTTCCCTCACCTTAGGAGACATACATAGAAAGATACTTCTTTTTTTTTTTTTTTTTTTGACTTCTTTATTGGAATATAATTGCTTTACAATAGTGTGTTGGTTTCTGCTTTACAACAAAGTGAATCAGTTATGCATATACATATGTTCCCATATCTCTTCCCTCTTGTGGATCCAACCCTCCCACCCTCCCTATCCCGCCCCTCTAGGTGGTCACAAACCATCTAGCTAATCTCCCTGTGCCATGCGGCTGTTTCCCACTAGCTATCCACCCTGCGTTTGGTAGTGTATATATGTCCATGCCAGTCTCTCACTTCGTCACAGCTTACCCTTCCCCCTCCCCATATCCTCAAGGCCATGCTCTGGTGGGTCTGTGTTTTATTCCCATCCTACCCCTAGGCTCTTCATGACATTTATTTTTTCTTAGATTCCATATATATGTGTTAGCATATGATATTTGTTTTTCTCCTTCTGACTTACTTCACTCTGTATGGCAGACTCCAAGTCCATCCACCTCACTACAAATAACTCAATTTCGTTTATTTTTATGGCTGAGTAATATTCCACTGTATATATGTGCCACATCGGATATCTCATTGTAGTTTTGATATGCATTTCTTTAATGATTAATGATGTTGAGCATTCTTTCATGTGTTTGTGGCAATCTGTATACCTTCTTTGGAGAAGTGTCTATTTAGGTCTTCTGCCCATTTTTGGATTGGGTTGTTTGTTTTTTTGTTATCGAACTGCATGAGTTGCTTATAAATTTTGGAGATTAATCCTTTGTCAGTTGCTTCATTTGCAACTATTTTCTC
>NC_041228.1:44373921-44375012 GCF_002837175.3 Physeter macrocephalus
CTGTCCAGTTTTCCCAGCACCACTTATTGAAGAGGCTGTCTTTTCTCTACTGTATATTCTTGCCTCCTTTATCAAAGATAAGGTGACCATATGTGTGTGGGTTTATCTCTGGGCTTTCTCTTCTGTTCCATTGATCTATATTTCCGTTTTTGTGCCAGTACCATACTTTCTTGATTATTGTAGCTTTGTAGTATAGTTTGAAGTCATGGAGCCTGATTCCTCCAGCTCCATTTTTCGTTCTGAAGATTGCTTTGGCTATTCGGAATCTTTTTTGTTTCCATACAAACTGTGAAATCTTTTGTTGTAGTTCTGTAAAAAATGCCAAGGGTAGTTTGACAGGGAGTGCATTGAATCTGTTGATTGCTTTAGGTAGTAGAGTTATTTTCACAATGTTGATTCTTCCAATCCAAGAACATGGTATATCTGTCTATCTATTTGTATCATCTTTAATTTCTTTCATCAGTGTCTTATAGTTTTCTGCATACAAGTCTTTTGTCTCCCTAGGTAGGTTTATTCCTAGATATTTTATTCTTTTTGTTGCAATGGTAAATGGGAGTGTTTTCTTAATTTCACTCTCAGATTTTTCATCATTAGTGTATAAGAATGCCAGAGATTTCTGTGCATTAATTTTGTATCCTGCTACTTTACCAAATTCATTGATTAGCTCTAGTAGTTTTCTGGTAGCATCCTTTGGATTCTCTATGTATAGTATCATGTCATCTGCAAACAGTGACAACTTTACTTCTTTTGCGATTTGGATTCCTTTTACTTCTTTTTCTTCTCTGATTGCTGTCGCTAGAACTTCCAAAACTATGTTGAATAAGAGTGGTGAGAGTGGGCAACCTTGTCTTGTTCCTGATCTTAGTGGAAATGTTTTCAGTTTTTCACCATTGAGGACGATGTTGGCTGTGGGTTTGTCATATATGGCCTTTATTATGTTGAGGAAAGTTCCCTCTATGCCTACTTCCTGCAGGGTTTTTATGATAAATGGGTGTTGAATTTTGTCAAAAGTTTTCTCTGCATCTATTGAGATGATCACATGGTTTTCCTTCTTCAGTTTGTTAATACGGTGTATCACGTTGATTGATTTG
>NC_041228.1:44375735-44376803 GCF_002837175.3 Physeter macrocephalus
TCTGATCTTTATGATTTCTTTCCTTCTGCTAACTTTGGGGTTTTCTTGTTCTTCTTTCTCTAAGTGCTTTAGGTGCAAGGTTAGGCTGTTTATTTGAGATGTTTCCTGTTTCTTAAGGTAGGATTGTATTGTTATAAACTTCCCTGTTAGAACTGCTTTTGCTGAATCCCATAAGTTTTGGTTCGTCGTGTCTCCATTGTCATTTGTTTCTAGGTATTTTTTGATTTCCTCTTTGATTTCTTCAGTGATCACTTCTTTATTAAGTAGTGTATTGTTTAGCTTCCATGTGTTTGTATTTTTTACAGATCTTTTCTTGTAATTGATATGTAGTCTTATAGCATTGTGGTTGGAAAAGATACTTGATATGATTTCAATTTTCTTAAATTTACCAAGGCCAGATTTGTCACCCGAGATATGATCTATCCTGGAGAATGTTCCATGAGCACTTGAGAGAAATGTGTATTCCGTTGTTTTTGGATGGAATGTCGTATAAATATCAATTAAGCCCATATTGTTTAATGTATCATTTAAAACTTGTGTTTCCTTATTTATTTTCATCTTGGATGATCTGTCCTTTGGTGAAAGTGGGGTGTTAAAGTCCCTTATTATGATTGCGTTACTGTCAATTTCCCCTTTTATGGCTTTTAGTATTTGCCTTATGTATTGAGTTTTCCATCCCCTCGCTTTCAGTCTGTATGTATCCCTAGGTCTGTAGTGGGTTTCTTGTAGACAGCATATATATGAGTCTTGTTTTTGTATGCATTCAGCCAGTCTGTGTCTTTTGGTGGGAGCATTTAATCCATCTACATTTAAGGTAATTATCGATATGTATGTTCCTATTACCATTTCCTTAATTGTTTGGGGCTTGTTCTTGTAGGTCTTTTCCTTCTCTTGTGTTTCTTGCCTAGAGAAGTTCCTTTAGCGTTTGTTGTAAAGCTGGTTTGGTGGTGCTGAACTCTCTCAGCTTTTGCTTGTCTGTAAAGGTTTTAATTTCTCTGTCAAATCTGAATGAGATCCTTGCTTGGTAGAGTAATCTTGGTTGTAGGTTTTTCCCTTTCATCACTTTAA
>NC_041228.1:44377574-44377996 GCF_002837175.3 Physeter macrocephalus
TTTAATGTTGTCCCAGAAGTCTCTGAGACTGTCCTCAGTTCTTTTCATTCTTTTTTCTTTATTCTGCTCTGCAGTAGTTATTTCCAGTATTTTATCTTCCAAGTCACTTATCCGTTCTTCTGCCTCAGTTATTCTGCTATTAATCCCATCAACAGTATTTTTAAGGTCATTTATTGTATTGTTCATCATTGCTTGCTTCCTCTTTAGTTCTTCTAGGTCCTTGTTAAATGTTTCTTGCATTTTTTCTAATCTATTTCCAAGATTTTGGATCATCTTTACTATCATTATTCTGAATTCTTTTTCAGGTAGACTGCCTATTTCCTCTTCATTTGTTAGGTCTGGTGGGTTTTTACCTTGCTCCTTCATCTGCTGTGTATTTTTCTGTCTTTTCATTTTGCTTATCTTACTGTGTTTGGGGTCTC
>NC_041228.1:44378039-44411654 GCF_002837175.3 Physeter macrocephalus
AGTGCTTGTGTTCTGGTGGATGAGGCTGGATCTTGTCTTTCTGATGGGCAGGTCCACATCTGGTGGTGTGTTTTGGGGTGTCTGTATCCTTATTATGATTTTAGGTAGCCTCTCTGCTAATGGATGGGGTTGTGTTCCTGTCTTGCTAGTTGTTTGGCATAGGGTGTCCAGCACTGTAGTTTGCTGGTCGTTGAGTGAAGCTGGGTCTTGGTGTTGAGATGGATATCTCTGGGAGATTTTCATGGTTTGATATTACGTGGAGCTGGGAGATCTCTTGTGGAGCAGTGTCCTGAAATTTAGAAAGATACTTCTAAGACTTATGTCGAAGAGTTTACTGCCTATGTTTTCTTCTAGTTTTATTGTTTCAGTTCTTACATTCAAGTCTTGAATCCATTTTGTTATCACATTTACTCTTTTTATAAAAAAATTTTATTGGAGTATAGTTGATTTACAATGTTGTGTTACTTTCTGCTGGACAGCAAAGATAATCAGTTATACATATCCATATATCCACGCTTTTCTACATTATTTTCCCATATGGATCATTATAGAGTACTGAGTAGAGTTCTCTGTGCTATACAGTAGGTCCTTATTAGTTACCTATTTCATATATAATACTGTGTGTATGTCAACCTCAATCCCCCAATTTATCCCTCCCTCCCTCTCCCCCCTGGTAACCATAATATTTACTCTTGATTCTGGCTTTGAGTCAGAGGAAAGACCTATAAAAAGTTATTTGCACATGTAAAAGATGATGATTCTCAGCCTTTATTTACAATTCATCAATTACTTAGTTCAGTTTTTCCCAGATTTGCCCAAAGGTAAGAAGCAGCCTCTCATTTTCTTGTTAGAAATTCAGACCTCACCTCTGGAAATCCTGAATTAGTAGGTCTGGACTGTGGTTTAGTGATTCTTCTGACAAGACAAGTTTGGGAAATAGTGATCTGGTTATTATTACATCACGGGAGAGCCAAGTAACAATTAAAACAGCCTTACAAATCACTAAATATAGTAGAAAAATGATACTGACCTTGCATATTATTTTAATATTAGACAAATTTTTCATCTCGAATGAAGCTGTGTTGCACATACATATCCAATTGAAGAATTAAGGCAATTATTTTTATAATTTAGGCCACCATCACTCTCTGTCCACCCCCCCCAATGCATTAACACATAAATATATCCTTAAATGATTTGTTGGTTTTGGGAGATGAAAAGATAGTAGAAAGATTACTGGTGAATAATGAAGAGAATAACTTCTTTAAATAATTTGAATAATTTTATATCATCTATGTGCGCATGGAGTTTTGGGTCTCTCTGGTTGAACATATATACATTTGAGATATTTGCAATCAATATGGTTGCATGTTAAATTAAATGAGTTTGCATGTTTTTCTAAGGTTGTATGAAATAACTAATATATATTCAACTTTTAGCTACAGTAATAACTAATCAATTACATCTATTTTAAGATGTGAGTGTATTATAAAGTCTATTATAGTACTGACAGACATGCTTCCCCCAAAATTTAGAAATGTAAGTTGCAGTATCCATTGCAGGTGGGATCTTATTGTTTTACCTATACGTCAGACATTTTCACTAATATGCAAAATAAGCCATAAAGTCAACCAATGTAGTTTTATCGCTCTCCTTATTTACTAATTTGTTTGCAATGCTACTTAACTATCTGGGTAACACAGGTTTATTTCAACTATTGTCAGAAAGAAGTTAGAGAGTCCCTTTCTCTTATTCAAGTTCGATTTCCTATAGTCCTGCAAGTATGTCTATATAACTTGAACATGGCTAGAAATATCCCTTAGATAAATTATACTGGTTTTGCAGCTTATGGTGCTTCAGTATAGACATTTTAAAAAGCAAGAGAGTTAATTTAGATACTTTGAAATGACTATGTTAATATGAACTTGAGATTTGTTTTCAAAAACAAATTTTTAGGTCAACAGAAAAACCTTGGATGTTGTAACCAATTCGTCAAAGGAGTGAGAAATGTTAGTCTAGGATATCATTTTACTAACATTGGAGCCATGCAGGCTTACAGTATAGGCAGTATTGAAAAAGATACAGGAATTGGTCAAGTTTAAGTGATTTAAAGTTAGATGGAGTGGACTTTTACTAATTTTAGTGGCCAAATAAATGAAATACTAAGTCAAGTAACCTAGCAGATATGGGTCAGTGTTCAGGCTTTTTTGAACAGATAAAAGAAGTTGATGGCATAAAAGGGTTGCAGGTCACATGAACACTTCTTTTAAGTCACAGAGTCACTGCCATAGCAATTTTAAAGAGTTCAGTGTGTTCCTGCAAGGTCATGGCTGAAATTCAATTAGTGCTTGAGTTGAAATGTCTGCTCGTTATGCCACTTTAAGCATCTGAGGTGGTCTCCCCTTCAACTGCTTAGGGTGACAAAGTTGCTTTCCTAGTTTATTATCAACTTCAATCCTGGAAAATTTTAGAATTAAGTGTAGAAGTGTTACAGAGACCTAAACACATTGTTTATTTCTTTGCTTCATTCAGTTTTTTCCTCAAATATTGTCTAATAACAGATTCAGGTTTCCTAAAACAGGAAATCCCATCCATTTCCTTATTGTGCTTTATTTTTTCTATAGCATCTATTACTACCTATTATATATTATACTTTAATATATTTATTTAAGTTATTTGGCTCTTTTTTCCATTGGGAAGTAAATTCTTCTAGGGTGTGGACTTTTATTGTTTTCATTGCTATATCCCCAACACATAGAGTAGTGTACCCTGCTGTTACACAATAAATTGTTGTTAAATGAATGAAAATAACTACTGGAGTCACTGTAAAAAGGAACCCTCACTTTTCAGGCTTCTAAAGCAATCCAAGGAAGCTAAAAATGAAGAAATAATTCCTTAGCATTACTTTGTCTTTGAAATTACAGAACAGCATTTTTATTTTGAGTAGCATTTCTTCCAGAGACTACCCATTCTTTTCTTATACTTCTCCAGTTCTAAAAGGTATGGTAGAGGTGGTAATTATGTACTTTTGTATTTTAGTCATCCATAAAACAAGTTAAGCAAACAAACATATTAAAAACCTTATAATGTTCCAGGCACCCTGCTAGATGCTCTAGATTTGAAGGTAAAGGACATGTCCTTGTCCTTAAGAGGTTTTCCAGTCCTGTAGAGGAGGCAGCAAGAAAACAAACACTTAGAACATGATGCAATAAGACATTTGCACAGAGTGTGAAAAGAGTCCAGAAGTAGGGCATGTAATCTAGAACAGGAGTATCAGCAAAGATTTGCTAGAATAGATGATACTTTAACTCAGCATTGACTGATAAACACAATAAAAATATTAACAATCATCATTCATTGAGTGCTTATTATATGTCAGGCAATTTACAACCCTGATGTCATTATATCCTTTCAAGAATCTTCATGTGGTAAATATTATTATTCTTATATTACAGAAGAGGAAAGTATGTTTAGAAATACTGAATTAGTAATTTGCCCAAGATTACCTAGGCAGTTAAGTGTCAAAACAGAAAGCTGGGATGAGATGATGAGGCCAGCACAAAGGAAACATTTACAAAATACAAAGGTGTAACAGAGCATAACAAGGCAGGAACTAATGGGAATGAATCAGGTATTCTTTGGAAGCTGAGGGAAGTAGCAATAATTTGATCTAATGTTGCAGATGAAAACAGAGTCAGATCATAATGGACAAGGATCACTCCAAGAATTTTGAAGTTTATACTGGTTTTGACCCAATATTCCAAAGAATTGTTAATTAGGTCTGCACAGAAATTGGTGGAAAAGTTTGAGATATTAAACGTTCCTTATTTAGTAAGTTCTTATTCTTTAGACTAGTGAGTTTATTGATTTATTGATTTATATTTTTTGAAAAGCACTTGTTAACATTTAATGAATCTTCCGCCATGTGACTTCAAGCTACCAGGACACAAGCCCCACCCACATCCTTAATCTTCTCCTCAGCTCTTCTGCTGCAGAATTTGGTCTTCACGATGACAGGCTGCTTTGGGAGCTTCCCCTTCCCCAGAACTTTGTAGTAGCCCAATAGCACAATATAAATGATAGGAGCAGCTACAGTCTTGCTCTTCGCAGCATTTACCCAAGTCTGCTCACTGACCAAGGTGCATAATTTATCAAGGTTGACAGTTGGGCAGAAGTTCTGGTTCCTCTTTAAGTGGTAATGCCTCAGACCAACTTTCCCAAGGTAGCCTGGGTGGTATTTGTTGAAGTTGATCCTGTTGGCGATGCATGCCACCAGCATTACCCTGGACTTCCGGGTGCTTCCGGTGTTTGCTGATGTGGCCGTGGCCGTGGCTCATTTGGCCCCTAATAGACTAGAGAATTTAAACAAGTGTTTTGTCTATGAGTTTGTGAAAAAGCCTGAGAAGGAAGGAGAGGGAGAAGGTTTAAAAGGGTTTGAAAAGCAGTGTTTCTACAGAGAGCTTTCTCCCTCTTAGGCTTTTTGAGATATAAGGGATGCTCCATGAACTAATATTTATTTTCATTCTACCATATATCAGAGAATGGGCTTGGATTTTCACATGTCAACTCAATGATCCTCACAATCATCCTGCAAAGTAGGAATATTACCTCCATTCTATGGTTGAGGAAACTGAGCATATGAGCTAAGGATCTTGCCAAAGGTCACATGGCCGTCAATAGCAAAGTCAGATTTTAAACCTATTTCAAGACTCAAGCTCTTTCTAGCTTAAGCTGCTTTCATCTCTTGAGACAGTGTTTTTCAACCCTTTAGGTCAAGACTTAAAGGATCATGGAATCAATTTAGTGGTTCTTAAACAGCATTTGAAAAAAATACAAAGACTAGAATAAAATAAAATAGAGGGTATCAGAGTGCACTACACATAGTAAGGGTCAACACAGGTTGAAATTCTTGCTTCAGTTAGACATACACATGTATAAACATAAATATTGGTGTGTCCTGAGTTGTGATGAGAAATATACTTCTTAAAATTGGCTGAGTTTTCAAAAGTTTGAAAAACTCTTCTAGTGAAATAAAGATCAGATCACAGCTAATACGTTAACTCATTTCTTATTTCCTCCTATGAAGTTGAATGTTCATAGGTAACCGACAGGACACCATACCTCACAGCAAGGGTAGAATAGGAATGAGAAGCAGAAAACTTCATGAGGGCTGAAGGAGGACAGCGGACCTTCATTGCAGTCATGGCAAACTACAAGACTTCTTTAATTTAACCCTTCACCTGCCATATCAAAGGAAGATAGTAGTAATTACTGTTTCAAGGAAAATGTATATGTGGGTCATTTATTGAGGTGATAAATTGAGGGGGGTTCCGCATCTCCTCCTTCCCACCTCCCTCTGGATTTTTGACCTGTAATGAAAGAGAAAGAGGAATCATATTTGAAATTGAAGCATATGTGTATGCTAATATTCATATTTATTGAACACGTGCTTTTGCAGATTTACTATTTATACTGTATAGAATTATATATAAAATCCAACTAAACTCCGTGTGTGGTGTTAAGTTACAATCTGTTTCTCTTTGGAATCTCATTCTGTGTACAAACGTTTTTACAAAACATGTAGATTAGTAGTAGGAGTAGATGGTTTAAAAATGTTATGTTAAAGCAACACCTTAAGTCAGCATGTTGAAAGAATGAGAAAATCAAAATAGTGCTGTAGGCTGTAGTTCCTTTACTGGTGGAAATAAGAGGGGAATCCTAGGATGCAGGGAATATATAGATTTCTCTGTATGTTTACAAATGTCCCAACAGTTGTTAATTTCTCCTGGAAGAACCTTAGATACACTAAATTTCTCAATAAATATTATTTTACATTTTAGCAAAGAAACTTAACTACTTACCTAGTAAACAAGGTTTTGAATTTGCCATTTTCCTCTTTTCCCTTTTTATATTCAAATATTAGTGCTAGTGCTGTTTTGAAGAGCCTAGATTTTACTCTGTACCATATTTAAATTTTATAAGTCTGAATAAATTATTGTAACTAGCTAGTTGTGTTAATTATATTTGGGTTTCTAACTAGTCAGATTTTAGAGGATTAAAAGACAGAAAATTTAATTGCATAGTGTCAACCATTTCCAAATGCATGATGATACCAATCAGAGTGGACTTAGATATAGTGAAATAATTCTATGTGTGTGTCACTGACACCACAAGATATTTAAATTTATCTAAACCAACTCTTTCCATAGTGTTGCCTACTATAAATTAATATAGAAAGCCCTTAGGATGCTTGGCCAGTGATATGGAAATTGACACAGTAAACATTTGTCTCCTGTTCTTGGAATTGTGTACACTGCAGATCAGTGGTGTTTAATCATTACCATTTGGCCAATTTTGCTTTTTCAGAACAAAGATAAATAATTATGTATTGGATATGGCAGTCTTGGTGCTTGTTAAATACATAGCTCTTTTAGGCTTATACTGCCCTACCTCGAGTCCCTTGCTCAGGAGGCGAAAGCTGTAATTTGTGCAGAGAAAGGGAATTTGTTGTCTCAAATAACTGAGAAGTAAAAAATGGGGTAAATTCAAGCATGGCTGGATTCAGAAACCCACTTATTGGATTTAGTAGCTGGTTTCTATCTGTTGCCCAGATTGGCCATGTTTTGACTTCATTTTCAGGATCAGCGCAGTCACAAGATGGTAGCAGCTGTGCCAGCCTCACATCTCCTCAAGTCAAAGCCAAACCGAAGGGGGAAATGTCCTTTCTGTTGAAATATCTCTTTCTGGTTGTTCAAGTAAAAGTCCTGAGATTAGCTCTGATTTATTCTGACTAACTTGGCTTGAGTTAAGTGCCTATTCCTGGATCAATCTTTGTAGCCAGGGGATTTCAAAGTTCTGATTAGCTGAACTTGGGCCTTATGTTCCATCCCTGGAACCAGGAATTGAGGTTGGATTCAAAGCACATGGATTGAAAGTTGGGAAGGGGTATTGAGGAGTGGGCTGCTGGAGAACCAAAAATATTCACAATGCTCACATCATTTTTATTTTCTTTAAGCTAATGCAATAATTTTTAAATGAGAATGGGAAATATATGTATATTTATCAGTCTCAATCTAGGGAGAATATATATGGGAGGAGCCAGTCACTTACTGACTTTATGATCTTGGGCAGATCAAAATATCTTTGATCCTTGTTCTCCTCAGCAGCAAATGGGGATGATATTGTCTTTCTACTACCTCACAGGTGGTTGTGAAGACCCAAACAGATAATGCCTCTAATAAAAATCATAATATCTAATATTTAATGAGCAGTTTGTCTAGAAATTACATTGTTACATACCTATAATCATTCTGTACAGTAGATACTACTATAATACTTTTTTTTTTTTTTTTTTTTGCTGTACGCAGGCCTCTCACTGTTGTGGCCTCTCCTGTTGCGGAGCACAGGCTCCGGACCCGCAGGCTCAGCGGCCATGGCTCACGGGCCTAGCTGCTCCGTGGCATGTGGGATCTTCCCGGACCGGGGCACGAACCCGTATCCCCTGCATCGGCAGGCAGACTCTCAACCACTGCGCCACCAGGGAAGCCCTATAATACTTATTTTTTAATGACCTAAGGCTTACAGAGGTTAAGTAACTTGCCCAGTATCAATCACACAGCAATTAAATGACTGAGTCAATACTCATGTCTATCTGGCTACCAAGTTCATGCTAATAGCTACCATGATGCAGATATAGGGGACTGTCATTGGATTCTTCAATTCTAAGATTCACATGTTTTCACATTTCATCATTTAAAAAAATCAGTATGTGTCTTACAACTGATGGTAAGAGGACAATCATGACGTAGTAGTTGTTGCCTGCTTATGTGTAAATTGGTTACTGCTAGTCTTATTGTTATTTCAATTGAGTCGGCTACATATGTTGAGTTTAAATGCTATACAAATATTAAAATATTACATTATGATTTGGCATTGAAATAGAAATTTATTTAATAGAAAGACACAGAAGCAGAGCAATGAAGCCTAAATGTGATACAGTGAAGTAATATCCATTGCCAGAGGAACAGCCAGTTTCACACTTTCTTATAAGGCAATGACCACATGCTTTATGGGATCTTAGAAAGGAAGATCCCCAAAAGTAGAAGCTACCTTAAGTTTTCTACTGATATATGTGCTAAAGGATTGCCTGTCAAAGGACAACATTTACCAAGCAATAATGAATTTATTTTGCTTATATTTTGCTTTCTATGTAGGAATATGGTGATAAATATCTATGTCCAAGTAAGTCACAAAAATCTTTTTTAAACTATAGAATACAATGTTAAGTGACAAGAAGCTTTGTGCCATAGTTTAGTTGGCATTGGTCTTCTGTTTTAATGTATATAAAACATTTGTGTTTCTTACAGTTTATGGAGTCTTAAGTTCTATGAAATATGGCATTATTGTACTGTAGAAATAAGAGAAAGGTTCTTCTTAAACATCTTTATTGGAGTATAATTGCTTTACAATGTTGTGTTAGTTTCTGCTATATAACAAAGTGAATCAGCTATATGTATACATATGTCCCCATATACCCTCCCTCTTGAGCCTCCCTCCCACCCTCCCTATCCCTTCCAACTAAATGGTCACAAAGCACAGAGCTGATATCCCTGCGCTATGCAGCTGCTTCCCACTAGCTATCTATTTTACATTTGGTAGTATATATATGTCAATGCTACTCTCTCACTTTGTCCCAGCTTACCCTTCTGCCTCCCTGTGTCCTCAAGTCCATTCTCTACATCTACATCTTTATTCCTGCCCTGCCCCTAGGTTTGTAAGAACCTTTTTTTTAGATTCCATATGTATGTTAGTATATGGTATTTGTTTTTCTCTTTGTGACTTACTTCACTCTGTATCAGAGACTCTAGATCCATCCACCTCACTACAAATAACTCAATTTCATTTCTTTTTATGGCTGAGTAATATTCCATTGTATATATGTGCCACATCTTCTTTATCCATTATTTGGTCAATGGACACTTAGGTTGCTTCCATGTCCTGGCTATTGTAAATAGTGCTGCAATGAACAGTGTGGTACATGTCTCTTTTTGAATTATGCTTTTGTCAGGGTATATGCCCAGTAGTGGTATTGCTGGGTTATATGTAGTTATATTATTAGTTTTTTAAGGAACCTGCATACTGTTCTCCATAGTGGCTGTATCAATTTACATTCCCACCAACAGTGCAAGAGGGTTCCCTTTTCTCCACACCCTCTCCAGCATTTATTGTTTGTAGATTTTTTGATGATGGCCGTTCTGACTGGTGTGAGGAGATACCTCACTGTAGTTCTGATCTGCATTTTTCTAATGATTAGTGATGTTGAACATCCTTTCATGTGTTTGTTGGCAATCTGTATACCTTCTTTGGAGAAATGTCTGTTTAGGTATTCTGTCCATTTTTGTATTGGGTTGTTTGTTTTCTTGTTATTGAGCTGCATGAGCTGCTTGTATGTTTTAGAGATTAATCCTTTGTCAGTTGCTTCATCTGCAAATATTTTCTCCCATTCTGAGGGTTGTCTTGTTTATGGTATCCTTTGCTGTGCAAAAGCTTTTAAGTTTCATTAGGTTCCATTTGTTTATTTTTGTTTTTATTTCCATTCCTCTAGGAGGTGGGTCAAAAGGGATCTTGCTGTGATGTATGTCATCGAGTGTTCTGCCTATGTTTTCCTCTAAGAGTTTTAAAGTGTCTGGCCTTACATGTAGGTCTTTAATCCATTTTGTGTTTATTTTTGTATACTGTGTTTGGGAGTGTTCTAATTTTATTCTTTTACATGTAGCTGTCCAGTTTCCCCAGCACCATTTAATAAAGAGCCTGTCTTATCTCCATTGTATATTCTTTCCTCTTTGTCAAAGATAAGGTAATGATATATGTGTGGGATTATCTATGGGCTTTCTATCCTGTTCCATTCATCTCTATTTCTATTTTTGTGCCAGTAGCATACTGCCTTGAATACTGCAGTTTTATAGTATAGTATAGTCTGAAGTCAGGGAGCCTGATTCTTCCAGCTCCATTTTTCTTTCTCAAGATTGCTTTGGCTATTCAGGATCTTTTGTGTTTCCATACAAATTGTGACATTTTTTGATCTACTTCTGTGAAAATGCCATTGGTAGTTTGATAGGGATTGTAATGAATCTGTAAATTGCTTTGGGTAGTATAGTCATTTTCAGTGTTGATTCATCCTATCCAAGAACATGGTATATCTCTCCATCTATTAGTATCATCTTTGATTTCTTTCAACAGTGTCTTATACTTTTCTGCATACCTGTCTTTTGTCTCCTTAGGTAGGTTTATTCCTAGGTATTTTATTCTTTTTATTGCAATGGTAAATGGGAGTGTTTCCTTAAGTTCTCTTTCAGAGTTTTCATCATTAGTGTCTAGGAATGCAAGAGATGTCTGTGCATTAATTTCGTATCCTGCTACTTTACCAAATTCATTGATTAGCTCTAGTAGTTTTCTGTTAGCATCTTTAGGATTCTCTATGTATAGTATCATGTCATCTGCAAACAGTGACAGTTTTACTTCTTCTTTTCTGATTTGTATTCCTTTTATTTCTTTTTCTTCTCCTATTGTTGTGGCTAAAACTGCCAAAACTATGTTGCATAATAGTGGTGAGTGTGGGCAACCTTGTCTTGTTCCTGATCTTAGAGGAAATGGTTTCAGTTTTTCACCATTGAGGATGACATTGGCTGTGGGTTGGTCATATATGGACTTTATTATATTGAGGTAGGTTCCCTCTATGCCTACGTTCTGAAGAGTTTTTATCATAAATCGGTGTTGAATTTTGTTAAAAGTTTTTCTGCGTCTATTGACATTATCACATGGTTTTTATTCTTCAATTTGTTCATATGGTGTAACACATCGATTGATTTGCATATATTGAAGAATCCTTGCATTTCTGGGTTAAACCCCACTTTATCATGGTGTTTTATCCTTTTAATGTGCTGTTGGATTCTGTTTGCTAGTATTCTGTTGAGCATTTTTGCATCTATGTTCATCAGTGATATTGGCCTATAGTTTTCATTTTTTGTGACATCTTTGTCTGGTTTTGGATCAGGGCGATGGTGGTCTCATAGAAAGAGTTTGGGAGTGTTCCTCCCTCTGCTATATTTTGGAAGAGTTTGAGAAGGGTAGGTGTTAGCTCTTCTCTAAATGTTTGATAGAATTCACCTGTGAAGCCATCTGGTCCTGGGCTTTTGTTTGTTGGAAGATTTTTAGTCACAGTTTCAACTTAGTGCTTGTGATTCCTCTGCTTATATTTTCTATTTCTTCCTGGTTCAGTCTAAGAAGGTTGTGCTTTTCTAAGAATTTGTCTATTTCTTACAGGTTGTTCAATTTATTGGCATATAGTTGCTTGTAGTAATCTCTCATGATTCTTTGTATTTCTGCAGTGTCAGTTGTTACTTCTCTGTTTTCATTTTTAACTCTGTTGATTTCAGTCTTCTCCCTTTTTTTCTTGGTGAGTCTGTGTAATGGTTTATCAACTTTGTTTATCTTCTCAAAAACCAGCTTTTAGTTTTATTGATGTTTGCTATCGTTTCCTTCATTTCTCTTTCACTTATTTCTGATCTGATCTTTATGATTTCTTTCCTTCTTCTTTCTCTAGTTGCTTTAGGTGTAAGGTTAGGTTGTTTATTTGAGATTTTTCTTGTTTCTTGAGGTAGGATTGTATTGCTATAAACTTCCCTCTTAGAACTGCTTTTGATGCATCAAATAGGTTTTGGGTCATCATGTTTTCATTGTCATTTGTTTCTAGGTATTTTTTGATTTCCTCTTTGATTTCTTCAGTGATCTCTTGGTTATTTAATAGTGTACTGATTAGCCTCCATGTGTTTGTATTTTTTACAGTTTTTTTTTCTGCAATTGATATCTAGTCTCACAGTGTTGTGGTTGGAAAAGATACTTGATATGATTTCAATTTTCTTAAATTTACCAAGGCTTGATTTGTGACCCAAGATATGATCTATCCTGGAGAATGTTCCATGAGCACTTGAGAAGAAAGTGCATTCTGTTGTTTTTGGATGAAATGTCCTATAAATATCAATTAAGTCCATGTTGTTTAGTTCATCATTTAAAGCTTCTGTTTCCTTATTTATTTTCGTTTTGCATGATCTGTCTATTGGTGAAAGTGGAGTGTTAAAATTCCCTATTATTTTTGTATTCCTGTCAATTTCCCCTTTTATGGCTGTTAGCATTTTCCTTATGTATTGAGGTACTCCTGTGTTGGGTGCATAAATATTTACAATTGTTATGTTTTCTTCTTGGACTGATCCCTTGATCATCAAATAGTGCATCTTTGTCTCTTGTAATAGTCTTTATTTTAAAGTCTATTTTATCTGATATGAGTATTGCTACTCCAGCTTTCTTTTGATTTCCATTTGCATGGAATATCTTTTTCCATCTCTTCAGTTTCAGTCTGTATGTGTCCCTAGGTCTGAAATTGTTCTCTTGTATACAGCCTATATAGAGGTCTTGTATTTTTATCCATTCAGCCAGTCCATGTATTTTGGTTGGAGCATTTAATCCATTTACATTTAAGGTAATTATCGATATATATGTTCCTATTACCATTTTCTTCATTATTTTGGATTGTAGGGCTTTTCCTTCTCTTGTGTTTCCTGCCTAAAGAAATTCCTTTAGCATTTGCTGTAAAGCTGGTTTGGTGGTGCTGAATTCTCTTAGCTTTTGCTTGTCTGTAAATGTTTAAATTTCTCCATGAATCTGAATGAGATCCTTGCTGGGTAAAGTAATCTTGGTTGTAGGTTTTTCCCTTTCATCTCTTTAAATATGTCCTGCAACTCCCTTCTGGCTTGCAGAGTTTCTGCTGAAAGATCACCTGTTAACCTTATGGGGATTCCCTTGTATGTTATTTGTTGCTTTTCCCTTGCTGTGTTTAATATTTTTTGTTTGTTATTAATTTTTGATTGATTAATATGTGTCTTGGCATGTTTTTTTGGATTTATCCTGTATGGGACTCTCTGTGCTTCCTGGACTTGATTAACTATTTACTTTCCCATGTTAGGGAAGTTTTCAACTGTAATCTCTTCAAATATTTTCTCAGACCTTCTCTTTTTCTGTTTTTCTTCTGGGACTCCTATAATTTGAATATTGGTGTGTTTGATGTTGTCCCAGAAGTCTCTGAGACTGTCCTCAAGTCTTTTCATTCTTTTTTTTTATTCTGTTCTGCTGTAGTTGTTTCCATTATTTTGTCTTTCAGGTCACTTATCCGTTCTTCTGCCTCAGTTATTCTGCTATTGATTCCTTCTAGAGAATTTTTAATTTCATTTATTGTGTTGTTCATCATTTTTTCTTTGCTCTTTTGCTCTTCTAGGTCCTTGTTAAACAAATTTTTGTATTTTCTCCATTCTATTTCTATGATTTTGGGTCACCTTTACTATCATTATTCTGAATTCTTTTTCAGGTGGACTGCTTATTTCATCTTCATTTGTTTAGTCTGCTGGGTTTTTACCTTGCTCCTTCATCTACTGCATATTTCTCTGTCTTGTCACCTTGTTTAACTTACTGTGTTTGGAGTCTCCTTTTTGCTATCTGCTGGTTCATATTTCCTGTTGTTTGTTTCTTCCCCCATTGGGTGAAGTTGGTTCAGTGGCTTGTGTAGGCTTACTGGTGGAGGGGCTGGTGCCTGTGTTCTGGTGGGTGGGACTGGATATTTTCTTTCTAGTGTGCATGACTGTGTCCGGTGGTGTGTTTTGAGGTGTCTGTGAACTTATTATAATTTTAGGCAGCCTCTCTGCTAATAGGTGGGGTTGTATTCCTGTCTTGCTAGTTGTTTGGCATGGGATGTCCAACACTGGAGCTTGCGGGTCATTGGAGCTGGGTCTTAGCATTGAGATGGAGATGTCTGGGAGAGTTCTCACCAATTGATATTACTTGGGGCCAGGAGGTCTCTGGTGGTCCAAAGCCCTGAACTTGCCTCTCCCACCTCAGAGGCTCGGGCCTGACACCAGGCTGGAACACCAAGACCCTGTCAGCCACACAGCTCAGAAGAAAAGGGAAAAAAGAAAGAAAAAGAATAAATAATTAAAAAATTATTAAAATAAAAAAATTTAGAAAAACAATAATAATGAAAAAGAAGAGAGGAACCAAACGAATAAACAAATCCACCTAAGATAACCAGTGCTAAAAAGTATACTAAGAGGGCTTCCCTGGTGGTGCAGTGGTTGAGAGTCCGCCTGCCGATGCAGAGGACACGGGTTCGTGCCCCGGTCCAGGAGGATCCCACATGACGCGGAGCGGCTCCGCCCATGAGCCATGGCCACTGAGCCTGCATGTCCAGAGCCTGTGCTCCGCAACGGGAGAGGCCACAACAGTGAGAGGCCCACGTACCGCAAAAAAAAAAAAAAAAAGTATACTAAGAGAAACATAAAAATCTGAAACAAGTCAGTTAGAGACAGCAAACCCCAAGTGTACAGTTGCTTGTAAAGTCCACTGCCTCTGTTTCGGGATGATTTGTTGTCTATTCAGGTATTCCACAGATTCAGGGTACATCAAGTTGATTGTGGGAATTTAATCTGCTCCTTCTGAGGCTGCATGGAGAAATTTCCCTTTCTCTTCTTTGTTCGCACAGCTTCTGGGGTTCAGCTTTGGTTTTGGCCTCACCTCTGCATGTAGGTCACCCTCAGGCATCTGTTTCTGCCCAGACAGGATGGGGTTCTAGCAGGGCTGATTAGGAGGCTCTTGCTCATTCACGCCAGGGTGAGGGAGGGGTATGGCAGTTATAATTGGAATATGGTGTGAGCCTGCTGTGGCAGAGGCCAACGTGCTATTGCAACAGCCTGAGGAGCACTGTGTGTTCTCCCAGGGAACTTGTCCCTGGATCATGGGACCCTGGCAGTGGAATTCTGCGCAGGCTCCTGGTGTGTGTGTGTGTGTGTGTGTGTGTGTGTGTGTGTGTGTGTGTGTGTGGATAGTAACCTGTGCTTGCACACAGGATTTTTGGTGTCTGCAGCAGCAGCATTAGCATTTCATGCCCATCTCTGGGGTCTGAGCTGATAGCAGTGACTCACGCCCATCTCTGGAGCTCACTTAGGCAGTGCTTTGCCTTCTGTTGGTGGACAGGGAAGGAATCCCCTCTCCTTGTGCACCCCGAAACAATGGTCTCTTGCCTCTTAGGCAGGTCCAGACTTTTTCCTGGACTCACTCTTGACTAGCTGTGGCACACTGGCCCCCTTCAGGCTGTGTTCACACAGCTAACCCCAGTCTTCTCCATGGGGTCTGACCTCCAAGGCCCAAGCCTCAGCTCCCAGCCCCCACCCACCCTGGTGGGTGAGCAGACAACCGTCTCAGGCTGGTGAATCCTGGTTGGCACTGATCCTCTTTGTGGGAATCTCTCCGCTTTGCTCTCTGCAACCCTGTTGCTGCTTTTCTCCTCCATGGCTCTGAAGTTTCACCCTGCCCACTCCCTGTCTTCACCAGTGAAGGGGCTTCCTAGTGTGTGGAAACTTTTCCTCCTTCACAGCTCCCTCCCAGAGGTGCAGGTCCCGTCCTTATTCTTTTGTCTCTGTTTTTTCTTTTCTCTTTTGCCCTACCCAGTTAAATGGGGGAGTTTATTGCCTTTTGGGAAGTCTGAGGTCTTCTGCCTGTGTTCAGTAGGTGTTCTGTAAGAGTTGTTCCACATGTAGATGTATTTTTGATGTATCTGTGGGGAGGAAGTTGATCTCCATGTCTTACTCCTCTGCCATCTTGAAGGTCCCCAAGAGAAAGTTTTATATTTTGAGTTTTTCTTACAGATCTGTAGTAGATCAACCATTTTCAGGATCGTTAATATAAAAATTAAACCATTAATTCTAAAAGCTAAAGCATTGGATATTCATTTAAAAAATCAGAAAAATTATAAGTACTTAAATTTTCATTTAACAAATTGTAAAATTGGCTTAAAAAATAGAAACAGGAACAGATTTATGGCCAGGTAATTACTAAACCTACTCTTTCTTTAGCACATTCTAGACAAATATGGGTATATGGGCCTCAAAGTATTTTGAAACTAATTCTTAGTTTGGGGCTCAAGATTGCTATTAATCGGCTCTACTTTTATTTTTGTATAAAATAGGGAGTTTTAAAAAATATTCTCTATCATCCATAATTATGATTTCATAGGGAAGAAAGAGGGATCAGTCGAAATCCAGGAGGGCTTATTTCTTACTATTAATGATTCTCCTTCCTCCAAAGAATTAAATCTTAAGATACTAAACCTTTTCCCACAAAACAATTATTACAGAGAAAGGGTATCCATTCTCAATTTGCTTGAAGCATTTACTTAAAAACCCCATTTTGATCAACTTTTATTAAACTGCAGAACTTCTGCAGTTATTAAACTGCAGAAGTTCACAGGAACCTCTTATTCAGAGGCTGTGAAGTCACTGAATGAAATAAAATCAAATTTGGCCTGGTATTGCATGGAAATCTCATTAGCAGAGGCTGGGCTGTTTTCCTTTGGATTGAACCTACTTAGCACTGTTTATTGATGATCTCCTAGGTCTCAATAGGTTCAATAATAACAGAATCTTTTCACTAAATTATGCTGAAAAATACAGTATATTTTCTTTTCTAGGAAAATGTCAATATGAGTAAATTTGATTTGATTTTTATCCCTGGAACTTTACGGATTGCCATTTTAGTCTTGAGTTCCTCAAACCATGCAGTTTTGCAAATAAGTAACAGTGAATATGTTCTTAGACATTATTACTGTTACTACTACCAGTACTACCTAAACTTCATCTAATACTTTGTAATTTATAGTATCACTTCACATGCATTATCTTGCTAAATTCTTCCATGTTTATTGTAGAATACCTATAGAATTCAATATGTAAAATATCATGTTTTGTCTCATGTACTGGTTTCCATATACTGACTTCAATCTTTCCTATTACAAAGGGAGATGTGTGCTTTACTTGGTAGAAACCTGCAAAGATTATGCAGTGTGTCTGTCAGAACAATTTTCCAGTTAGTGATGATGGGTAATCTCCCTAGTATTACAATAGTCTTGATACAATGTTTGAGAGTAAGGGCTGGGAATTTGTGGCACACTGAAAAATGGTGTGAAGTATATAGTATTGAAAAGGAAGTCGATTAATGCATTGAAAGATTAAAAGGAAAACAAAAATGAGAAAACATGCTCTCACAACACTTCAGAAAGTGTCAATTTTGTTAGTTGAAATTATTAGTTATCTAGCTGTTTTTTTTTTGTTTTTTTCTTTTTAATTTAAATGTTCTGTCATGGAGACACAATCTCACCTTAGTCCATGACTTTGGTGTTGGACGTTGATTTGGGATTCTGGGATTTTGCTTATATTTATCAAATGAGAAAGGATTATCTTAAAAATGCAGTCTTTCAGGAGCTGAGCTTTTTATTTTAAATGGAATTTTCCTTATTTGTTTTATTACATGTTTATGATTTTTATCAAGATGATGAAAAGAAGTATTTAAATTTTAATTCTTAGGATAGACTAGATACACTACTTCCAGTTAAGGCCATGTGCATACAAATCAGCGTCCCTGGCAAGCTTCAGTAAGCCAAGGCCCCTCAGAGTGAACCAGCAGGAGGAAAAGATAGGTTGAGAGGCAGTGAGCAGAAGCTCATAATTGCACGTTTAATTTCAATAATTAGGCATAGTGTTAATAGAAACATTCATTTGAAGCAAAAGCTGGTTATTTGCACAAACAGAGGAAATATGTGGTGCTGTAGTTTTGCTATGAAGACTGCAAAACTAAGCAAGAAATACTCAGCTCAATATAAATTTAAAAACATGTTTTCAAAAAGAATTAGAAATAGAACTTGGGAACTAAACCTCAAAATGCCTAATAGATTTTATTTCAGAACAGTGTCCTTAACATAGTTAGTTCTATTTTCTTTTAAAAGCTTCATTGAAATATAATTAGTATACTATACAATTCATTCTTTGAGTGTAAAATTCAGCACCTTTCAGTATATTCACAGGTGTGCATCCATCATCACAATCAATTTTAGGACATATTCATTGCCTAAAAAGAAACTCTGGACCCCTTAACTACCACTCTCTAATCCTCCCATACTCCTAACAACCCTAGGCAACCTCTAATTGATTTTCTGCTTTTATAGATTTTCCAATTCTGTACATTTTATATAAATGGAATTTTACAATATGTGGTCCTTTAACACTGATTATTTAACTTAGTCTAATGTTTTCAAGGTTCAACCATGTTGTAGCATATATCAATAATTTATTTTTATTGATGAATAACGTTCTATTGTAGAGGTATACTGCATTCATTAGTTAATAGACATTTGGGTTGTTTCCACCTTTTCACTATTATGAAGAATGCTGTTAAGAACCCTTGAGTACAAGTTTTTGTGTGCACATATATTTTAATTTCTCTTGGGTGTATACATAGGAGTGGAATTGCTGGATCATATAGTTACTCTATGTTTAACCTTTTTAAGGAACAGCCAGACTGTTTCCCAAAGTGGCTGCAACATTTTACATTCCCATCAGCAATGCTTAAGTGTTCCAATTTCTCTATATCCTCTCTGGTACTTATTATTTTCTCTCTGTGGTGTGTGTGTGTGTGTGTGTGTGTGTGTGTGTGTGTGTGTGTGTAATGATAGCCATCCTAGTGGCTGTGAAGTGGTATCTCCTTGTGGTTTTCATCTTTATTTCCATGTTGGTTAATTACACTATCTTAGACATTTGTATATCTTCTTTGGAGAGCTATCTATTCAGATCCTTTGCCTAATTTTAATTGGGTTGTCTTTTTATTATTGAGTTTTATAGCTCTTTATGTAGTCTAGATACAAATCCCTTATCAGATTTATGATTTGCAAAAAGTTTCTCCTGTGAGTTGTCTTTTCACTGTTTTTTTATTGCAGTATAATTGCTTTACAATGTTGTGTTAGTTTCTGCTATACAATGAAGTGAATCAGCTATATGTATACATATATCTCCTTCCTCTTAGACCTCCCTCACCCACCATCCCACCCATCTAGGTCATCAGAGAGCACTGAACTGAGCTCCCTATGCTATACAGCAGCTTCCCACTAGCTATCTATTTTACACATGGTAGTGTATTTTTGTCAAACCTAATCTCTCAATTCATCCCACGCTCCCCTTTCCCCACTGTGTCCACATGTCCGTTCTCTATGTCTGCATTTCTATTCCTGCCTTACAAATAATTTCATCTGTACCATTTGTTCTAGATTCCACATATATGCGTTAATATACGATATTTAGACTCTAGGTCCATCTCTACAAATGACCCAATTTCATTTCTTTTATGGCTGAGTAATATTCCAGTGTATATATGTGCCACATCTTCTTTATCCATTCATCTGTCGATGGACACTTAGGTAGCTTCCATGTCCTGGCTATTGTAAATAGTGCTGCAATGAACATTGTGGTACATGTCTCTTTTTGAATTATACTTTTGTCAGGGTATATACCCAGTAGTGGTATTGCTGGGTCATATGGTAGTTCTATTTTTAGTTTTTTAAGGAACTTCCATACTGTTCACCATAGTGGCTGTATCAATTTACATTCCCACCAACAGTGCAGGAGGGTTCCATTTTTTCCACACCCTCTCCAGCATTTGTTTGTAGATTTTTTGATGAAGGCCATTCTGACTGGTGTGAGGTGGTACCTCATTGTAGTTTTGAATTGCATTTCTCTAATGATTAGTGATGTTGAGCATCATTTCATGTGTTTGTTGGCTACCTGTATGTCTTCTATGGAGAATGTCTGTTTAGCTCTTCTGCCCATTTTTGTGTTGGGTTTTTTGTTTTTCTGATATTGAGCTGCATGAGCTGCTTGTATAGTTTGGAGATTAATCCTTTGTCAGTTGCTTCATTTGCAAATATTTTCTCCCATTCTGAGGGTTGTCTTTTCGTGAGCTGCATGAGCTGCTTGTATAGTTTGGAGATTAATCCTTTGTCAGTTGCTTCATTTGCAAATATTTTCTCCCATTCTGAGTGTTGTCTTTTCGTCCTGTTTATGGTTTCCTAGGCTGTGCAAATGCTTTTAAGTTTCATTAGGTCCCATTTGTTTATTTTTGTTTTTATTTTCATTACTCTAGAAGGTGATTTATAAAAGATCTTGCTGTGATTTATGTCAAAGTGTTTTTCCTATGTTTTCCTGTAAGAATTTTATGGCGTCCAGTCTTACATTTAGGTGTTTAATCCATTTTGTGTTTAATTTTGTGTATGGTGTGAGGGAGTGTTCTAATGTCATTCTTTTACATGTAGTTGTCCAGTTTCCCCAGCACCATTTAATAGTCTGTCTTATCTCCATTGTATATTCTTACCTCTTTATCAAAGATAAGGTAACCACATGTGCCTGGGTTTATCTCTGGGCTTCCTATCGTGTTCCATTGATCTATATTTCTGTTTTTGTGCCAGTACCATACTGTCTTGATTACTGTAGCTTTATAGTATAGTTTGAAGTTGGGGAGTCCTGATTCCTCCAGCTGCATTCTTCTTTCTCAAGATGGCTTTGGCTCTTCAGGGTCTTTTGTGTTTCCATAAAAATGATAAAATTTTTTGTTCTAATTCTGTGAAAAATGCCTTTGGTAATTTGATAAGGATTGCACTGAATCTGTAGATTGCTTTGGGTACTATAGTCATTTTCACAATATTGATTCTTCCAATCCAGGAGCATTGTATATCTTTCCAACTGTTTGTGTCATCTTTGATTTCTTTCATCAGTGCTTTATAGTTTTCTGAGTACAGGTCTTTTGCCTCCTAAGGTAGGTTTATTCCCAGGTATTTTATTCTTTTTGTTGCAATGGTAAATGGGATTGTTTCATTAATTTCTCTTTCTGATTTTTTGCTGTTAGTGTATAGCAATGCAAAAGATTTCTGTGCATTAACTTTGTAACCTGCAACCTTACCAAATTCATTGATTAGTTCTAGTAGTTTTCTGGTAGCATCTTTAGGGTTTTCTATGTATGATATCATGTCATCTGCAAACAGTGACAGTTTTAATTCTTCTTTTCCAATTGGATTCCTTTTATTTCTTTTTATTTTCTGATTGCCATGGCTAGGACTTCCAATACTATGTTGAATAATAGTGATGAGTGTGGATATCCTTGTTTTGTTCCTGATCTAGAGGAAATGCTTTCAGTTTTTCACCATTGAGAATGATGTTGGCTGTGGGTTTGTCATATCTGGCCTTTTTTATGTTGGGGTAGCTTCCCTCTATGCCCACTTTCTGGTGAGTTTTTATCATAAATCGTTGTTGAATTTTGTCAAAAGCTTTTTTTGCCTCTATTGAGATGATCATATGGTTTTTACTCTTTAATTTGTTAATATGGTGCATCTCATTGATTGATTTCCGTATATTGAAGAATCCTTGCATCACTGGGATAAATCCCACTTGATCATGGTGTATGATCTTTTTAATGTGTTGTTGGATTCTGTTTGCTAGTATTTTGTTGAGGATTTTACGTCTATGTTTATCAGTGATATTGGTCCATAATTTTCTTTTCTTGTGATATCTTTGGTTTTGGTATTAGGGTGATGGTGGCCTCACAGAATGAGTTTGGGAGTGTTCCTCCAACTGCAATTTTTTTGAAGACTTTGAGAAGGAGCGGTTTTAGCTCTTCTTTAAATGTTTGGCAGAATTTGCCTGTGAGGCCATCTGGTCCTGGACTTTTGTTTGTTTGAAGATTTTAAGTACACTATCAATTTCATTACTTGTGATTGTTTTGTTTATATTTTCTAATTTTTCCTGGTTCAGTCTTAGAAAGTTGTACCTTTCCAAGAATTTGTCCATTTCTTTCAGATTGTCCATTTTTTTGGCATATAGTTGCTTGTAGCAGTCTCTTATGAGCCTTTGTATTTCCACATTATCAGTTGTAATTTCTCCTTTTTCATTTCTAATTTTATTGATTTGAGTCCTCTCCCTTTTTTTCTTGTTGAGTCTGGTTAAAGCTTTATCAATTTTTTTTATCTTCTCAAAGAACCAACTTTTAGTTTTATTGATCATTCCTATTGTTTTCTTCATTTCTAATTCATTCATTTCTGCTCTGATCTTTATGATTTCCTTCCATCTACTAACTTTGGGATTTCTTTGTTCTTCTTTTTGTAGTTGATTTAGGTGTAAACTTAGGTTGTTTATTTGAGATTTTTCTTGTTTTTTGAGGTGAGATTGAATTTTATGAACTTCCCTCTTAGAACTGCTTTTGCTGCATCCCATACACTTTGGATTGTTGTGTTTTTGTTGTCATTTGTTTCTAGGTATTTTTTTATTTCTTCTTTGATTTCTTCAGTGATCTCTTGGTTTGTTAGCAACACACTGTTTAGCTTCCATGTGTTTGTGTTTTTCACATTTTTTCCCTGTACTTTATTTCTAATCTCAGAGCCTTGTGGTTGGAAAAGATGCTTGATATGATTTCAATTTTCTTAAATTTTCTAAGTCTTGTTTTGTGACCCAAAATGTGATCTATTGTGGAGAATGTTCCATGTGCACTTGAGAATAAAGTGTACTATTTTTCCTTCGGGTGGAATAGCCTACAAATATCAATTAAGTCAATCTGGTCTACTGTGTCATTTAAAGCTTGTGTTTCCTTATTTATTTTCTATCTGGATGATCTATCCATTGGTGTAAGTGGGGTGTTAAAGTCCCCCACTATTATTGTGTTATTGTTGATTTCCCCTTTTATGGCTGTTAGCATTTGCCTTATATATTGAGGTGTTCCTATGTTGGGTGCATAAATATTTATAATTGTTATGTTTTCTTCTTGGATTAATCCCATGATCATTATGTAGAGTCATTCCTTATCTCTCTCCTTTTTAAATAAATTTATTTATTTTATTTTATTTATTTTAATTTTTGTCTGCATTGGTCTTTGTTGCTGTGTGCAGGCTTTCTCTAGTTGCAGCAAGTGGGGGCTACTGTTCGTTGCTGTGCAGGGGCTTCTTTTGTTGTGGAGCATGGGCTGTAGGCACGTGAGCTTCAGTAGTTGTGGTGCACAGCTTTAGTTGCTCCACGGCATGTGGGATCTTCCTGGACCAGGGATTGAACACGTGTTCCCTGAATTGGCAGGCAGATTCCTAACCACTGCACCACCAGGGAAGTCCCTTTCCTTATCTCTTGTAACAGTCTTTATTTTAAAGTCTATTTTATCTGATATGAATATTGCTACTCCAGCTTTCTTTTGATTTCCATTTGCATGGAATATCTTTTTCCAACCCTTCACCTTCAGCCTGTATGTGGGTCTAGCCCTAGGTCTGATGTGGGTCTCTTGTAGACAACATATGTATGGGTCTTATTTTTATATCCATCGAGCCAGTCTGTGTATTTTTGTTGGAGCATTTAATCCATTTACATTCAAGGTAATTATTGATATGTATGTTCCTATTACAATTTCCTTAATTGATTTGTGTTTGTTTTTGTGGGTCCTTTTCTTCTCTTGTGTTTCCTGCCTTGAGAATTTCCTGTAGCATTTATTGTAAAGCTGGTTTGGTGGTGCTGAATTCTCTTAGCTTTTGCTTGTCTGTAAAGCTTTTGATTTTTCCATTGAATCTGAATGAGATCCTCACTGGGTAGAGTAAGCTTGGTTGTAGGTTTTTCCCTTTCATCACTTTAAATATATCCTGCCACTCCTTTCTGGCCTTCAGAGTTTCTGCTGAAAAATCAGCTGATAACCTTATGGGGATTCCTTTGTATGCTCTTTGTTGTTTTTCCCTTGCTGCTTTTAATATTTTTTCTTTGAATTAAATTTTGTTAGTTTGATTAATATGTGTCTTGGTGTATTTCTCCTATGGTTTATCCTGTATGGGACTCTCTGCACTTCTTGGACTTGGGTGGTTATTTCCTTTCCCACGTTAGGGAAGTTTTTGAATATAATATTTTCAGATATTTAAAATTTTTTTTCAAATATTTTCTCAGGCTCTTTTTCTTTCTCTTCTTCTTCTGGGACCCCTATCATTCAAATGTTGGTGCATTTAATGTCCCAGAGCTCTCCAAGACTGTCCTCAATTTTTTTCATTCTTTTTTCTTTATTCTCCTCCTCAGCAATTATTTCCACCATTCTATCTTCCAGCTCACTTATTTGCTGTTCTGCCTCAGTTATTCTACTACTGATTCCTTCTAGTGTATTTTTCTGAAATGTTATTGGTTGTTCATCACTGTTTGTTTGTTCTTTAGTTCTTGTAGTTGTTTGTTAAAGTTTTCTTGTATTTTCTCTATCCATGCCTCTATTCTATTTCCAAGATTTTGGATCAAGTTTACTATCATTACTCTGAATTCTTTTTCTGGTAGGTTGCCTATTTTCTCTTTGTTTATTTGGTCTTGTAGGTTTTACTTTTCTCCTTTGTCTGTAACATATTTTTTTTACTTGGGTGGTGCTGTGTTCCTGTCTTACTGGTTGTTTGGCCTGAGTTGTCCAGCACTGGAGTTTGAAGGCAGTTGGGTAGAGCTGGGCCTTGGCGCTGAGTTGAGAACCTCCAGGAGATCTCACTCTGTTTAATATTCCCTGGGGTCTGAGTTTCTCTGAGTCCAGTGGTTTGGACTTGGCACTCCCACCACAGGAGCTCAGGCCTGGCCCCTGGCCTGGGAACCAAGATTCCACAAGCCATGCAGTGTGACAAAAGAAAAAAAAAAAAAGGAGAGTACAATAACAAAGAATAAAACATGAAATAAAAATAGAAAAATAGAAACTATCTTAGGACAAATAAAAATATAGGTGAAACAACTACAACAAGGTAAAAGAGAACCACAACAGAAAAAAAAAAAAAGAAAGGGAGAGAACAAGCCAAAAGGAGGAGAACAATAATAAAATATAAATAAAATAAAATTAGAAAAATATAAATTTATTACAAAAAATACAGATATAAATGAATCAACGACAACAAAGTAAAACAGAACCACAACCTAAAAAACCCCAGAAAGGTCAGAAAGGCTTTGGCTGTGAGGCCAGGACTTAGGCAGTGGCAGGGCTTAGGTGGGATGGGGTTTAGGGTGGAGGCGCAGCCTAGGATCAGGACCCATGTGGCCAGAAAAGGCCTTGGGAGCAGGACCTAAGCGGGGGTGACATTAAACATGGTGCAGCTGGGAAAGGAAGCAAGGCTGGAGGGGTCCTGGAGTGTGGACTTTGGAGGTAAGCACCTGGGTCGGGCTGTGGGGGCAGGACTTAGGCTCAGCACAGCAGGAGGGAGCATTGGAGGGCAGAGGATTAGGCCTGGGACCTCAGTAGGCTCCCTGGGGCCCAAGTGGGTAGGGGAAATGATGGCTTCATTCCCTTCCAATTCTCCCCTCTCCCAAAGGCCTACCCCATCCCCATTGATCCCCTAACTGTGGGTGGGCCCCTCTGGGAATGGGAACCCCTCACCTCCCTCAGCTGCCCCTCAGAGGTGCCAGTCCCATCTTGACAGCCTTTACTTTTCCTCCCCCACTACTCCCTCAGGACTCACGTGGCTGGAGGGGGTCTCATTGGGCAGAGGATCAGGTCCAGGACCTCAGCAAGCTCCCTTAGGCCCAAGTGGGCAGGGGAACACTGGCCGTGTTCCCTTCTGATCCTCCACCCTCCCAAGGGACCCTCCGTCCCCATTCACCCATTGATCCCCTAACCGTGGGTGAGCCCCTCCAGGTGTGGGAACCCGTCTCCTCTCACAGCAACCCCTCAGTGGTGCTGGTCCTGTCCTGCCTCTACTTCTCATCCTCTATCTCCCGCCACATCCTACCCAGTTGTTTGAGGGTTCCTTCCATCCCTTCAGGTGTCCGTGGTCCCCCACTAGTGCCTGGTAGGTGCCCTAGTTTTGCGGAGAAGCAAACTCTGCATCCTCCTAGTCCACCATCTTCACTCTGCCACCTCTTTTCACTTTCTTAATAGTGTCCTTTGAAGCACAGAAACTTTTCATTTTGATGATTTCCAGTTTATTTTTTTCTTGTTGTTCGTGCTTTTGGCATGACATCTAAGAAACCATTGCTTAATCCAAGTTTTAAAAGATTTACACCTAAGTTTCATTCTAATTTTTTTTTTTTTTTTGCAGTATGCTGGCCTCTCCCATTGTGGAACACAGGCTCCAGATGTGCAGGCTCAGCGGACATGGCTGACGGGACTAGCCGCTCCGCAGCATGTGGGATCTTCCCAGACCGGAGCACGAACCCATGTCCCCTATATCGGCAGGTGGACTCTCAACCACTGCACCACCAGGGAAGCCCTGAGTTAATTTTTGTATACAGTATAAGGTAAGGGTCCAACTTCATTGTTCTTCATGTGAATATCTAGCAGTCCTAGCACCATTTGTTGAAAAAACTATTGTCGTATTTGTCAGAAATCAATTGGCTGTAAATGTGAAGGTGTACTTCTGGACTCTCAATTATATTCCATTGTTTTATATGTCTATTCTTAAGCTAGTACCGTTTATTTTTTTTTTCTTACCATAACTTTCTAGTAAGTTTTGAAATTGGGAAATGTAAACCCTCTAACACTGTTCTTCCTTTTCAAGATTTTTTGGCTAGTCTGGTTCTTTTGCATTTACACATAAATTTTAGGATAAATTTGCTAGTTTGTCAATTTGTGAAGTATTGCCATCTTAACAATATTAAGCTTTCCAATCCATGAACATGGTATGTCTTTCTATTGATTTAGATCTTTAATTTCTTTCCACATTTGTAGTTTTCAGTGTATAAGTTCTTCACTTCTTTGGTTGAATTTATTCCTAAGTATTTCATTACTTTGCTGAATTGTTTTATAAATAGTTAGTTCTATTTTTACAATAAGCTTTCAATGGCATATTTAAGACTCAAGGTTGGATCACATTCTGAATACTTTTTGACAAGATTAGAGACTTTCTGAGTTACAGCAAAACATGGTCTGAAACACAAAAACTTTATCATTTCTTTTTTAGGTAAATTAATACTATGGTGGAATAGCAAGCAATACAATTCATTTTGTGGCACTAAATTTCCATTATTTTGTATACTAGGTTCAGTTAAAATCTAGATCTGAACTTAAGAAAATCATAATTTAGGTGCATGAAAAATTTTAAATCATTCTTTCTCAAAATAAAGTCTCCAGACCAGCAGAATGTACTAGCATCACTTGGAAAATTGTTAGACACTCTTGAGTCCCACTTCAGACTTACTGAATCAAAAACTCTGGAGTTAGGTCCCAACAATCTGTGTTTCAACAGGCCCTGATGCATATTAAAGTTTGCAAACCACTGCACAAGTCACCCGTTCTCTAGTCTGTAAATAAAAATCTGAAAAACTTTAAAAAAAAATTCCTGGTTTCCATTTCAGATATAATGAATCAGAATTTTGGGAGCTGGTGCCTAACAATCTGTATTTTTAAAATGCACCCTAAGTAAATCTGATGTGCAAGTTTGTGATCCACTGCTTCAAATAAGGGTATATCCTCATATTTAGAGGGGTTTACTGGAAGTTTTGAAGCTGGTGAAAAAAAATAGTGAACTTGTTATAATTTTAGGTATCATATTTTAATCTTGGTAACTGAAAAAAGCCATATATATTTATACCTTGTTAATTTTGTAACTTCTTTCAATGGAAAACAATTTCAAATAATTTTGTTGACAATTTAATTAATTGTTGAAAAACGTTTTCCTCCTTAACTGAAATCAGGGGTTGGTAAACTTTTTCTATAAAGGTCCAAATAGTAAATATTTTAGTCTTTAAATTTATACATAGAAATAAAATACATGGCACCCAGTTAAATTTGAATTTCAAATGAACCACAGATAATTTTTTAGTATAAATATATCCACATTACTGCACGGATCATATTTATAATAAAAATTATTTGTGGTTTATCTGAAATTCAAATTTGACTGAGTTTCTTGTATTTTTATTTACTAAAATACAAATCTGGCAACCTTATCCATTTGGTCTCTGACTCTGTTGCAACTACTCAACTTTGACACTATGGTGTGAAAACAGCCATAGACAGTACGTAAGCAAATGGGCATACATTGTTGTATTCCAATAAAACTTTGTTTACAAAAATATATACAGTGCATGGGTGGAGTCGCTGCCCATATTAATGAGCACATGTGGTGTGACCTTCTTTAATCCATCTCTTCCTGCTCCCACCTAACCCTGAAAGTTAAATGTGTCTTGTCACACTGCACTGATTACTGAAGCTTTATAGTTAAGTCTTGGAATCAGGTAGTGTGAATCATTAAACTTTGGGGTTTAAAAAATTATTTTGGTTATTCTATGTCCTCTGCTTTTTTCATATAAATAGTAGGATCATTTTTTCAGTTTCTACAAAAGCCTCTGGGTTTTTGATTGGAATTTCATTGACTCTATCGATCAGTTTGGGGAGAATTGGCATCTTTATAAACATTGATCCCTCTAAACCATGGACACCATATATTTTTAAATTACTCTCACCAATGTTTTGTAGTTTTAACATACAAATTTTGTTAAATTTAACATACAAATTTGTTAGATTTATTTCTAGTTTATTTTTTGGACACTATTTTAAATAGTACTTTAAACATTTCAACATGCAATTTTTCAGTGCTTGAATATAAAAATACAACTGATATTTGAACATTGATCTTATATCTTGAGAGCTTGCTAAACTTACTAACTAGATCCAGTAGTCTTTCTTTTTTTTTTTTTTTTTTGTAAATCTTTGGTATTTTCTACATAGACAATCATTCATCTTAAAATTTTTAAAAAAGTTTTGTTTCTCTTTCCCAATTTTTAAAATTATTTTTCTTCCTTTGTTGCACTGGTTATGATTTCCCATATAATGTTAAATAGGAGTGGTCAGAGCATAAAGCATTTCAAAATGTTTTATCTACCATTACATGTTATGTGGAAATGTGGGAGAAGGGTTTAAGATATAAAATTATGATATTCTTATTTTGTAATCATCAGAAAAAAATCAATTAACAGTTTTAAAGAGAAAAGAATACACTGTACAAAGTTTTACACCAGAATTTGACAACAGGAATGGGAGGATTATGGAGATCACTCTATCCAACTATCTTATTATACTGACTGTGATACTGAGGTTCTCAGTTGAAGTGACTGGCAAATTTTAGTATAATAATCAGATCTTGAGACTCTTAACCACATTCTCTTTCTCTTGAAAGACAATTTCTTGAGAAATGATGACATCTCCACAGCCATTGATTTAAGTTTTAATTTTGGGTGTCCAGAGCTCAGTCTCCACACCTCAAGTCACCACATAAAAAAACACTGCAGCTTTGTGCTTTGAGAAGTGGTCCTTTCTGTCTGCATCCTGCCAGAGACGGTATTGATAGGTATTGATGCTTGGATCCACCGCCAAAGATTCTGACTTAATTGGTCTGGGGTATAGCTTAGCCACTGGGACTTTTAACAACTCTCCATGTGATTTTATTGTGGTAATAGTCTCCTTCCTAAGTGCTCAGAAGCTTTAGGTGGAAACTTGTTATAATCTAAGAATCAGATGTGATTCAGGTGTTTGGGATTTTAATACACACCAGGGCCTTCTTTGGACAGCTTAAGTGTTCTGTGTATATCACCCTCGGCCTACTGCCTACATGGACCTGAAGAGCTCTTAGAGGGTAATTTCTGCTGCTGGGGAAACAGCCTTTATGTGCAACGACTTTCAGTGACCATCCAACATTGATTCCCTCCTGGCCTCCACCTGAAGATGTCTGCCTGCCTGTTCTCACTGGCTGGCTTGGCAGAACTGCTCATGACATCTGTCCTGGGCGGTCTGGACTAAGAGGGTGTGAACAGAAGGCAGACTTTCCTGGGAGACAAAAGTCAGCTATGTACCCTAGTCCTCTCCACCAGGAAGCCTAAAAAACCCACTGAACCAACCTTAGACACTGGAGACAGACACCAAAAACAGTGGGAACTACGAACCTGCAGCCTACAAAAAGGATACCCCAAACACAGTAAGTTAAGCAAAATGAGAAGACAGAGAACCTCACAGCAGAGGAAAGAGCAAGGCAAAAACCCACCAACCTAACAAATGAAGAGGAAATAGGCAGTCTACCTGAAAAAGAATTCAGAATAATGATAATAAAGATGATTCAAAATCTTGGAAATAGAATGGAGAAAATACAAGAAATGTTTAACAAAGACCTAGAAGAACTAAAGAGCAAACAGTGATGAACAACACAATAAATGCAATTAAAAATTCTCTAGAAAGGATCAATAGCAGAATAACTGAGGCAGAAAAACGGATAGGTGACCTGGAAGATAAAATAGTGGTAATAACTACTGAAGAACAGAATAAAGAAAAAAGAATGAAAAGAATTGAGAACACTCTCAGTGACCTCTGGGACAACACTAAATGCATCAACATTCAAATTATAAGGGTGCCAGAAGAAGAAGAGAAAAAGAAAGGGACTGAGAAAATATTTGAAGAGATTATAGTAGAACACTTCCCTAATATGGGAAAAGAAAGAGTTAATCAAGTCCAGGAAGCACAGAGAGTCCCATACAGGATAAATCAGAGGAGAAACACATCAAGACACATGTTAATCAAATATCAAAAATTAAATACAAAGAAAAAATATTAAAAGCAGCAAGGGAAAAACAACAAATAACACACAATGGAATCCCCATAAGGTAAACAGCTGATCTTTCAGCAGAAACTCTGCAAGCCAAAAGGGAGTGTCAGGACATATTTAAAGTGATGAAGGAGAAAAACCTACAACCAAGATTACTCTACCCAGAAAGGATATCATTCAGATTTGACAGAGAAATTTAAACCTTTACAGACAAGCAAAACCTAAGAGAATTCAACACCATCAAATGAGCTTTACAACAAATGGTAAAGGAACTTCTCTAGGCAGGAAACAGAAGAGAAGGAAAAGGTCTACAATAAACAAAGCCAAAACAATTAAAGAAAATGGTAATAGGAACATACATATTGATAATTACCTTAAATGTAAATGCATTAAATGCTTCAACCAAAAGACATAGACTGGCTGAATGGATAAAAAAACAAGACCCCTATATATGCTGTCTACAAGAGACCCACTGCACACCTAGGGACACATACAGAATGAAAGTGAGGACATGGAAAAAGATATTCAATGCAAATGGAAATCAAAAGAAAGCTGGAGTAGCAATTCTCATATCAGACAAAATTGACTTTAAAAGAAAGACCATTACAAGAGACAAAGAAGGACACTACATAAAAATCAAGGGATCAATCCAAGAGGAAGATATAACAATTGTAAATATTTATGCACCCAGCATAGAAGCCCTTCAATACATAAGGAAAATACTAAGCCATAAAAGGGGAAATAGACAGTAACAAAATCATAGTAGGAGACTTTAACAGCCCACTTTCACTAATGGACAGATCATCCAAAATGAAAATAAATAAGGAAACACAGCTTTAAATGATACATTAAACAAGATGGATTTAATTGATATTTATAGGACATTCCATCCAAAAACAACAGAATACACATTCTTCTCAAGTGCTCATGGATCATTCTCTAGGATTGATCATATCTTGGGTCACATCAAGCCTTGGTAAATTTAAGAAAATTGAAATCATATCAAGTATCTTTTCCGACCACAATGCTATGAGACTCGCTATCAATTACAGGGAAAAATCTGTAAAAAATACAAGCACATGGAGGCTAAACAATATACTATTTAATAACCAAGAGATCACTGAAGAAATCAAAGAGGAAATAAAAAAATACCTAGAAACAAATGACAATGAAAACACAATGAACCAAAACCTATGGGACACAGAAAAAGCAGTTCTAAGAGGGAAGTTTATAGAAATACAATCCTACCTTAAAAAACAAGAAACATCTCAAAAAAACAACCTAACCTTACACCTAAAGCAATTAGAGAAAGAAGAACAAGAAATCCCCAAAGTTAGCAGGAGGAAAGAAATCATAAAGATCAGATCAGAAATAAATGAAAACAAAAGTCTGGGACCAGATGGCTTCACAGGCGTATTGTATCAAACATTTAGAGAAGAGCTACACCTATCCTTCTCAAGCTCTTCCAAAATATAGCAGAGGGAGGAACACTCCCAAACTCATTCTAGAAGACTGCCATCACTGTGATATCAAAATTAGACAAAGATGTCACAAAGAAAGAAAACTACAGGCCCATATCACTGATGAACATAGATGCAAAAATCCTCAAAAAAATACTAGCAAACAGAATCCAAAAACACATTAAAGTGATCATACACTATGATCAAGTGGGGTTTAACCCCAGAATGCAAAGATTCTTCAATATACGCAAATCAATCAATGTGATACACCATATTAACAAATTGAAGGAGAACGCTCATATGATAATATCAATCGATGCAGATAAAGCTTTCAACAAAATTCAACACCGATTTATGATAAAAAGCCCTCCAGAAAGTAGGCATAGAGGGAACTTTCCTCAACATAATAAAGCCTATATATGATAAACCCACAGCCAACATCGTCCTCAATGGTGAAAAACTGAAACCATTTCCACTATGATCAGGAACAAGGAAAGGTTGCCCACTCTCACCAGTATTATTCAACATAGTTTTGGAAGTTTGAGCCACAGCAATCAAAGAAGAAAAAGAAATAAAAGGAATCCAAATTGGAAAAGAAGAAGTAAAGCTGTCACTTTATGCAGATGACATGATACTATACATAGAGAATTCTAAAGATGCTACCAGAAAACTACTAGAGCTCATCAATGAATTTGGTAATGTACCAGGATACAAAATTAATGAACAGAAATCTCTTGCATTCCTATTCACTAATGACGAAAAATCTGAAAGAGAAATTAAGGAAATAGTCCCATTTACCACTGCAACAAAAAGAGTTAAATATCTAGGAATATACCTACCTAAGGAGACAAAAGACCTGTATGCAGAAAAGTATAAGACACTGATGAAAGAAATTAAAGATGAAACAAATAGATGGAGAGATATACCATGTTTTGGATTGGAAGAATCAACATTGTGAAAATGACTCTACTATCCAAAGCACTCTACAGGTTCAGTGCAATCCTTATCAAACTACCACTGGCATTTTTCACAGAACTAGAACAAAAAATTTGACAATTTGTATGGAAACACAAAAGACCTCAAATAGCCAAAGCAATGTTAAGAAAGAAAAACAGAGCTGGAGGAATCAGACTCCCTGGCTTCAGACCATGCTACAAAGCTACAGTAATCAATACAGTATAGTACTGGCACAAAAATGGAAATATATATCAATGGAAGAAGTTAGAAAGCCCAGAGATAAACCCACGCACATATGGTCACCTTATCTTTGATAAAGGAGGCAAGAACATACAGTGGAGAAAAGACAGCCTCTTCAATAAGTGGTGCCGTGAAAACTGGACAGCTACATGTAAAAGAATGAAATTAGAACACTCCCTAACACCATACACAAAAGTAAACTCAAAATGGATTAGACCTAAATGTAAGGCCAGACACTATCAAACTCTTTGAGGAAAACATAGGCAGAACACTCTATGACAACAAGATCCTTTTTGACCCACCTCCTAGAGTAATGGAAATAAAAACAAAAATAAACAAACGGGACCTAATGAAACAAAAGCTTTTGCACAGCAAAGGAAACCATAAACAAGACGAAAAGACAACCCTCAGAATGGGAGAAAATTTTTGCAAATGAAGCAACTGACAGAGGATTAATCTCCAAAATTTACAAGCAGCTCTTGC
>NC_041228.1:44411874-44420691 GCF_002837175.3 Physeter macrocephalus
AAATAGAACTACCATATGACCCAGCAATCCCACTACTGGGCATATACCCTGAGAAAACCATAATTCAAAAAGAGTCATGTACCAAAATGTTCATTGCAGCTCTATTTACAATAGCCAGGACATGGAAGCCACCTAAGTGTCCATCAACAGATGAATGGATAAAGAAGATGTGGCACATATATACAATGGAATATTGCTCAGCCATAAAGAGAAACAAAGTTGAGTTATTTGTAGTGAGGTGGAGGGACGTAGAGTCTGTCATACAGAGTAAAGTAAGTCAGAAAGAGAGAAACAAATTCCATATGCTAACACATATATATGGAATCTAAAAAAAAACAAAAAAGATCATTGAAGAACCTAGGTGCAAGACAGGAATAAAGACACAGACCTACTAGAGAATGGTCTTGAGGATACGGGGAGGGGATAGTGTTAACTGGGACTAAGTGAGAGAGTCGCATTGACATATATACACTACCAAACCTAAAATAGATAGCTAGTGGGAAGCAGCCACATAGCACAGGGAGATCAGCTCGGTTCTTTGTGACCACCTAGAAAGATGGGATAGGGAAAACTAACACAACATTGTAAAGCAATTATACTCCAATAAAGATGTTAAAAAAAAAAAGCCATGTTGCTGTGGCTCAGAGCAAAGATTTTCTAGCTGGCTCTATTTCATAACTTCTCACATCACATTGTGTCTTAAAAGAGATGTGGAATATATATGTGGAGAATATATATATGGAGGATATTTATGTACTTATGAAATAAAAAACAATTATATGCAATTATTTGAATTATTTTCCACAGCCAAATAATTATTATATGCAATTATTATATATAAACAATTATTTGCCTATAATGGGGACATACAAATCTTATTTAATGAAATAATTATAATATTTTACCTTCATTTCACTAACCAGTTTATTGACTGTAGTAGAAACTACTCCAAGACCAAAGATTTAAAAAGCTTACAAATTAAAACCACTCCTGATGTGGAAAAATCCCTTCTAATCTGAAACATTCCTCCTGATTCTGTTTTTAAGATCTGTAAACACCATATGTTGAGGGGACAGTATTATCGTGTTTTGACTTAAACTGTGGTCTGTTTCTCTTTCTTTCTTTTTCTTTTTTTATCCTCCTGAGACTGACCTAATTGATTCAAAAGACAAAAGACCAAGGACATTACAAGAGAAATAGGAATTGAATACTAACAATTCATCTACATATGGAATTACTTATTTTATCATCAAAAAATGTTCACACAGAGAATGGCCAAAGTGATTCTTTTACCATCTGATTTCTCAGTTAATGTAAAGAGTCCTGTGCTGCATTCCGACCCTGGAAAGACATGCAGTAAAGTAGATACATGGAAAGTTCTCTTACCCTGGCAAAATAGCAGTTACAATTGGCCAAAGAACAAGTTTTGCTGCTGAGAAGCTTGGGAAAAAATTTACAGACACCCAAATTCACAAGATCATGGATCCTTCTACTCTGGAAATAAGGTCAAATTTTATGGATTACGAACCTCAATAAGAGTAAAAGATTTTTAGGAAATTATTTTCTACCTAAATCTAGCTTCATGTCCCTTTCTGCACCCCTCCCTCTCTCCTGATTTGATCCACCTCAGTCCCTCCTTACACATATTCAGACTTGCTGTTTCAGGATGTCCTTGGGTGATGAGTGAGAAAGGCTAACATTCGTGTAAGATGATCATCATGTTGATAAAACTGAATCTGTGAGTTCAAGGGTTTAATATGCAACAACTCTAAGAACTGTATTGTCAAACATATGTTTTGCTTTTTTTTTGTTTGTTTGTTTGTTTTGCAGTACACGGGCCTCTCACTGCTGTGGCCTCTCCTGTTGCAGAGCACAGGCTCCAGACGTGCAGGCTCAGCAACCATGGCTCACGGGCCCAGCCCCTCCGCGGCATGTGGGATCTTCCCGGACCGGGGCACGAACCCGTGTCTCCTGCATCGGCAGGCAGACTCTCAACCACTGCGCCACCAGGGAAACCCAAACATATGTATTTTTTAAAGAATAAACATTATTGACAGCAAGCATATGCTTTATGAAACTGATAACATACAATCCAGCATTGTTTCATCTCAGGACTGGTACACCTGGCTCTACCTCAAACCCTATCCACTGACAGACAATAGAGTTCTTAGCTGTAACATTCAATAAGATTCATCATCTAGTAAAATCACCTTTGTCAAGTGCCGAACCACAGATGACTACTCACTAGCAGTGGAGGCCACACCTGTTGAGTCCATGAATAAAGAGGAAAGTTTAAGACCTCTTAAATTCAGACCAGGCAAAGGAGAGTCTTTCATGATTCCACTCAGGAAAAAGCATGTGCCTGAAGCCATCTGATTTGACGGCTTGCAGGGCAATGCACACCCCATCCTGGAGGTACTGATAGACAGATGGGTCAGGATGAGTCAGCATGCAAGCCTAATGTGCACCCCTCCCCATTTTCCATAGCCAAACAAGTACACCTCCTTTCTCCTGGGAGAAAAACAAATGGGTTTAGAACAGGAGAGAAATAAGGGGAGAATATTTCTCTCTCCTTTTGCTGTGGGAACTAGATAAGCAAACAATTGAAAGTAAACACTGTTTCTTTGGCCCTGGATGCTTTCCAAGTAACATTTTTAGGAACTCTAATAATAACAGTTAATATTTTTGAGCATTTATCATGCACTAGGCACTTCTATAAGTGTATGAATTAACTAATGTAATCCGCACAACAATGCTCCTAGTATTTATTATCTCCATATTCCTGAAGAGGAAACTGAGACTACAAGAGAATTTTGCAGAAAGTATGTGATGTGTTTATGTTTAAAACTTACACTGAGGTTAGAGTCTGCATTATGAACCATTATTTTATAGTGATGTCTTTGAATAAGCACTTTATGTACATCATCTTATTAAATCTCAACAATGCTATGAAATGACTACTGTTGTTTTCCTACTTTACAGATTAAGCTACTGAAGCCTGGAGAGGTTAAAGAACTTGCTTAAGGAAACACATCTGTACACTTCTGGAGCTGGGGTCCAAACCCACACAGGTTGACCAGAGACAGCTCCCTTAAAATTCTTGCAATATGCCCAATGTTTCTGATCAACCACAGTCAGCAGAGACTGCATCCTTGTGGTCTTCTGCTTACCTCCTCCCTTTGCCTTCGGCATTGCCATCTCCACTCCTGTCCTAGGATGAGCTCATGTGAGCACGATTGACTACACCGGCTCCAGGGTCACTCATTTCACCATTCCTAGGCTCCAGGTCATGGCAGGCTGCATTTTCAAATCACATAATCATTATATTTTAGGACTGATATTAAAACTGTGGATGGTATTTCTATCTATGTTTGTCCTTGTGACAGAAAAGACCTATGCAAAAAGAATGCATTTTCAAACGTCAAAATATACTTCAAAATAGAGCTTAAATACTTAGACTTTCAGTCTGACTAGGTGCCTTTAGAAGGCAAGCTATCTTTTGTTCAATATACATTTGATATGAAGAAGCAAGAGTTAGAATATATTTCCCCTGGAGTCTATAAAAATCACATAGCTTTCAATAGAACATCATAAATTTACTTGAGCCCTTTCAGATATTGAAACTAAATATATCAAATATAAAATACGTTCACGTATCTTTAACCTGCACATGTTTATGGTGGTTGGTCTCTGTGGAATTTCTCTTCTCGTTGTATAATGGCTGTAAATGCTTTGAGAGGCAGGGAGAGCAGGAACATTCCTTTCAATACCTCCAAATGATAAAAGATAGACATCTTTTGTTTGATGAGAACTATGGTCAAAATAACCATTTAAAGGATACATAAAAAGAGAGCACAGAGCAAAGTACAATTGAACAAAACCAGACCCTGAGTCTCTTTGGCAGAGAGAGTCCAGATATAGCACAGATGGATCCAGAAAAAGGTCAGCATCATTAGACTTTTAAAATGAGGGATGCAATCTTTGATAGGAGGCAGGGGAAAAAAAGCTTTCTTGGCTGTTGTCCACTTTGGAAGTCTTTATCAAAGAATAAGAGGAGTTTCCTTTTGATAATGGCCTCTTAGATAGAGTTAATCCTTCAATTTTGGATTCCCCCTGTTGTCTCTTGCCAGCTACGACTACTTAAAACAACTCCGAGATTCCTAATGTCTATGTAAGTGCAACTGCAAACACTGAATAAGGTGTGAACATTTCATTACATTATAAAATATTTTTACCATTATTGTCTTGAAAATTCAGATGTGGACTTTAGTGTTTATCTGAATAAGGTCAGACAGGAATGTTTGTTTAGAAAATTTTCAGGTTTGTGAAAGCTTCAGGGAGAGAGAAATGGAATCCCTACTTTCATGGTTTCCAGTGATATTCTGGCAGAGGATAGAAGGTTTCTAGTTTTGGGGATAATAGCCCCGAACCATTGCCCCGAAAAATCAGAGACAGCTGACCCAAGAAGTATCCTGGATTAGTGGAGACAGTATTAAACAGAGAATCAAAATTATACATTTTCACCTGAGCCTGCCACAAACTTAAGTTGCCTATCCTGGATCTCAGCTATTAAACTGGGTAAGCTCTGGGGGCTTCTTCCAAAAGTCTAAGCTATAAATGTATTGTTGTTGTTAGTAGCTCTTATTATTATCATTTTTATTATAACCCATTTTTTACAAAAAGTGTTTGAGGTAATGGCTTGAAAAAACAGACAACTTGCAACTAGATACAATAAGTAGATAAATGGGTCAAAGGAAGAGTAGAATAGTTAAAATAAAGATTAGTGCCATGCCACTAATATTGATATTAAGGTGGTCTGAAGTACTGGCTACAGGTAAGACAAAGTTTTATGCAGAAAAAGTTCTTGGTCCACTTGAACTTTTATGCCCATGGGTAACTGAGTTCCCAAAGTCCAGTTCTATAGAGCACAACTATACCAGTTTATTTTGAAGTATTTTCAAATGAACCATTGCCAACTGTCTGTGGTAGCTGAAAAGTTTCAGTGAAATACACACAAGTTAACTAATTTAAAACAATTCAGATTCTTATAAAAATCAGATAAAGATTAGTGAGAAAAACATAACCCTGGAACATGGAATGGTTTGATTCCATGTGGAGAACTGACAGATACTTGCTAATTAAATATTAGAGGCCACCTGTCAAAAATGATTATTTTGGTCTTAGAATAATTGATTTTGTCTCACTCTTTTATATGAAAATCACATGGAAACCCAACTACTGTTTGTAAATTGGCCTTTTTACTTGTACACGGAGGGCAAGGAGACATCAAAGAAAGATGCAGACGACTCCAGGTTGGTAGGTAGCAGGTTTAATAAGCAAGGGAACTTACTTAGGAGGGTGTCTTGGGCAGCTGAGTAGATTCCCGCACATGTGCACCAGAATCTTAAAGTTTGTATAGAAGCCTTAGCTGTGTTCAGTCACCTGTACTGTTCCGATGGCCTCAACAACACTTTACTCTCTGAACTGTGTCCTTGGGGAAGCTTCTAGTGTGGGGAAGGCAAGTGGAACACACATCCCAAGGGCGGAAAGGGAGTGAGGAGACTCATTGCCTGGATCCAGTTTGCCGGTCAACTTGATGATCATGTCCTGTCAATGACCTCCTCCAACAACTACTCTTTTTATCACTATTCTTAGCTACCTAGGATAGTCATTGTCTTTGAGCCAGCATATAACTACAGGTACAATGAAGGAGACATTTGTCTAGTTGATCAGAACAAACCTGATGAGAATTGAAATGACAGATTGTGGTACAAGATCACTCGATTATCCATCTGAAAACAATGAAATAGAGAAGAATGTTTAGCTCTTTATATTTGGTAGTACATGGCTATAGTTCCTACTTCTTAGGTATTGACTTAGAATCATTAAGGTGCAAGGCAAAGAGAAGGAGGCCAAAACCCATCACCATTTTACATATCTCAATCTAAAAAAATGATACAAATGAACTTATTTACAAAACAGAAATAGACTCACAGACTTTGAAAACAAACTTATAGTTACCAAAGGGGAAATGTGGGAGGAGGGATAAACTAGGAGTTTGGGGTTAACATATACACACTACTATATATAAAATAATCAACAAGGACCTACTGTATAGCACTGGGAAATCTACTCAATATTTTGTAATAACCTATATGGGAAAAGAATCTAAAAAAGAATGGTTATGTGTATATGTATAACTGAATCACTTTACAAATTAAACGACATTGTAAATAAACTAAAATTCAATATAAAATAAAAATTAAATAAAATTTTAAAAATTTGATATCCAGTCTGTACATTAATAACAATGAATCTAGGTAAATTCATACATGATCAGCTTCTGCCCACAGTCAAAGGCTAAGTAGATACCAGCTGAAGAATTGTCAATCTTCTGCTACATCTCTGAATTTCTCAAAATGTGATGGAGTGTGTCACAATCATCAATTGTTGGAAGAGACCACCTGCTCCTGTGTGGAATATTGGCCAAAACTTAACAATTTGTGAAAAAAAAAACTGGCATGAAATTAGAAAAAAGTGTTTAACTAACCAATGTGTTCATAATTTGCTGAGGCTATAGGGTTTTCTTCTCTTTTTCTTTAGTTTTATTGAGATATTATTACATATAGCACAGTAAAAGTTTAAGGTGTACAACATAATGACCTGAATTACAAATATTGCAAAATGATTACCACAGTAAGTTTAGTAAACATCCATCTCCTTATATAGTTACAATTTTTTTCCCCTTGTGTTAAGAACTTTTAGGGTTTACTCTTAGCAACTTTCAAATATACCATACAGCAGCGTTAACTATAGTCATCATGTTGTACTTTACATCCCTAATTTTTTTTTTTTTTTTTTTTTTTTTGTGGTACGCGGGCCTCTCACTGCTGTGGCCTCTCCCATTGCGGAGCACAGGCTCCGGACGCACAGGCTCAGTGGCCATGGCTCACGGACCCAGCCGCTCCGCGGCATGCGGGATCCTCCTGGACTGGGGCACGAACCTGTGTCCCCTGCATCGGCAGGTGGACTCTCAACCACTGCACCACCAGGGAAGCCCTACATCCCTAATATTAATTTATCTTATAACTGGAAGTTTGTACCTCTCAACCACCTTCATTCAATTCCCCCTCTCTCCACCCCCAGCCTTTGGTAAGAACAAATATATCTCTTTTTCTATGAGTTTTGTTTGTTTGTTTTTTTAGATTTTATATATAAGTGAGATCAAACAGTATTTGTCTATCTGTCTGGTTTATTTCATTTAGCATAGTGTCCTCAAGATCCATCCATGTTGTTGCAAATGGCAGGATTTCCTTCTTTTCTTATGGCCAAATATTATCCATATATCTATATCCATATATATCCATATATATATATGTGTATATATATATATATATATATATATATATATATATATATATATGTACGGTAAGTGCCCTACATATGAATGAGTTCCGAGAGCACATTCGTAAGTCCACTTTGTTCGTAAGTCCAACAAAGTTAGTCTAGGTACCCAAGCAACACAATAGGCTGTATAACACTATACTGTAATAGGCTTATAATAGTTTTATCACAAATAATACATAAAAAACAAATACCAAAAAATAAAGAAAACATTTTTAATCTTACAGTACAATATCTTGAGAAGTACGGTAGTACAGTACAACAGCTGACATACAGGGGCTGTCATCAAGTGAACAAGAAAGAAGAGTTACTGACTGGAGGAGAGAGAGGAGGTAGGAAATGGTAGAGCTGAAGGATTGTTAGCAATAGGAGATGGAGGGCAAGGTGCAATTTCACTCATGCCTGACTTTGAAGGCACAGGTTCTAGTTCCTTGCTGGATTCGATTCTATCTACCCTCTTGAAAAAATGATTCAGTGATATCTGGGTAGTAGCTCTGTAAGCTTTGTATACTGTTCTACATTGGGGTCCTGTGCCTCAAAAACTAACAGCGTCTCCTCAAATAAAGAAAATCCCCTTGCCATTTCCTGCGTCATGAGTCTCTTCATTTCTTCAGTTACTTCTTCATCTTGTCTCTCTTTGTCCTTTCTCTGGGCCTCCAATTCCATAAGGTCTTCATTAGTAAGCTCCTCGTGTTACACAGCAAGGAGTTCAATGAAGTCGTCCTCTTGCAGATCTAGCTCCAGCTTCTCGCTGAGGATCACTAAGTTATGGAAGACCTCTTTGGACTCCTCATCCACCTTCTCAAATCCACAAAAATCATGAAAAAACTGCAGGCAAAGGTTCTTCCAAGCTGCATTCATGGTGACAGCTCTAACCTCATGCCAAGCAAAGTCAAGGTTTTTTATGGACTCATAGATGTTATAGTCCTTCCAAAATTTTTGCAAGGTTGTTCCTGATTTGTCACTCACCTTTACTGCCTGACAAAAAGTGTGACATAAATAATATTTCTTGAAAGTTGCTATAACTCCCTAGTCCATAGGTTGGATGAGTGACACAGTATTTGGTGGCAGATGCACTACTTTGATGTTGGGATGAAAGTTGTCCATGAAGGGAGGGTGGCCCAGAGCACTGTTGAGCAGCAAAAGAATGTTGAATGGGACTTCCTCCTCCAAGCAATATTTCTCTACCTCCAGGAAAAAGTGGTGGAAAAACCAGCCCTGGAAAAGGGCCTGTGTAACACAGGCTTTGGGGTTACTCTTCCACACAACAGGAAGAGAGCACTTGACTATGTTTATTTTTTTTTTTAAACATCTTTATTGGAGTATAATTGCTTTAGAATGGTGTGTTAGTTTCTGCTTTACAAGAAAGTGAATCAGTTATACATATACATATGTTCCCATATCTCTTCCCTC
>NC_041228.1:44421601-44432203 GCF_002837175.3 Physeter macrocephalus
AGTGTTCCCTTTTCTCCACACCCTCTCCAGCATTTAGTGTTTGTAGATTTTTTGATGATGGCCATTCTGAATGGTGTGAGATGATATCTCATTGTAGTTTTGATTTGCATTTCTCTAATGATTAATGATGTTAAGCATTCTTTTTTTTTTTTTTTTTTTTTGAGCATTCTTTCATGTGTTTGTTGGCAATCTCTATGTCTTCTTTGGAGAAATGTCTATTTAGGTCTTCTGCCCATTTTTGGATTGAGTTGTTTGTTTTTTTGTTTTTGAGCTGCATGAGCTGCTTGTAAATTTTGGAGATTAATCCTTTGTCAGTTGCTTCATTTGCAACTGTTTTCTCCCAACACTCTTAGAGGAAAACATAGGCAGAACACTCTATGACATAAATCACAGCAAGATCCTTTTTGACCCATCTCCTAGAGAAATGGAAATAAAAACAAAAATAAACAAATGGGACCTAATGAAACTTAAAAGCTTTTGCACAGCAAAGGAAAAGCTTTTAAGTTTCATTAGGTCCCATTTGTTTATTTTTGTTTTTATTTCCATTTCTCTAGGAGGTGGGTCAAAAGGGATCTTGCTGTGATTTATGTCATAGAGTGTTCCGCCTATGTTTTCCTCTAAGAGTTTGATAGTGTCTGGCCTTACATTTAGGTCTTTTACCCATTTTGAGTTTATTTTTGTGTACGGTGTTAGAGAGTGTTCTAATTTCATACTTTTACATGTACTTGTCCAGTTTTCCCAACACCACTTATTGAAGAGGCTGTCTTTTCTCCACTGTATATTCTTGCCTCCTTTATGAAAGATAAGGTGACCATATGTGTGTGGGTTTATCTCTGGGCTTTCTATCCTGTTCCACTGATCTATATTTCTGTTTTTGGGCCAGTACCATACTGTCTTGATTACTGTAGCTTTGTAGTATAGTCTGAAGTCAGGGAGTCTGATTCCTTCAGCTCCGTTTTTTTCCCACAGGACCTCTTTGGCTATTCGGGGTCTTTTTTGTCTCCATACAAATTTTAAGATTTTTTGTTCTAGCTCCGTAAAAAATGTCATTGGGAATTTTATAGGGATTGCATTAGGTAGTAGATTGTAGATTGCTTTAGATAGTATAGTCATTTCAAAATATTGATTCTTCCAATCCAAGAACATGGTGTATCTCTCCATCTGTTTATGTCGTCTTTGATTTCTTTCATCAGTATCTTATAGTTTTCTACATACAGGTCTTTTGCCTCCTTAAGTAGGTTTTATTCCTAGGTATTTTATTCTTTTTGTTGCAGCCAAGAACTGGTTTCATATATCCTATGATACAGCTTGATCTCTTATTTCATAATCAGTTTTTTCCTTGAACTTGCTCCCAATGCAATTATTACATGAGTTTTCAATGAGTTGATTTTCATCCAAATCTGGTGTCTCAGAGAAAATTGCTTTGCATTAAAAATGTTGGTGTAGGGCTTCCCTGGTGGCACAGTGATTAAGAATCTGCCTGCCAATGCAGGGGACATGGGTTTGAGCCCTGGGCCAGGAAGATCCCGCATGCCGCGGAGCAACTAAGCCTGTGTGCCACAACTAGTGAGCCTATGCTCTAGAGCCTGCAAGCCACAACTACTGAAGCCCACGTGCCTAGAGCCTGTGCTCCGCAATAAGAGAAGTCACCACAATGAGAAGCCTGTGCGCCACAACAAAGAGTAGTCCCTGATCACTGCAACTAGGGAAAGTCTGCGTGCAGCAACGAAGACTCAATGCAGCCAGAAAGAAAGATAGAAAGAAAGAAAGAAAGAAAGAAAGAAAGGAAAATTAACAACAACAAAAAAAGAAAAATGTTGGTGTAGATCAACTGTTTGCCTTTCAGCAACTGTTTGGCAAAGCTCTCACATTCTGATTCTCCTCAGAGCAGTCTCAAGAGGGGACTATGTCTTGCACAAGCTTTGTCCTTAGGGATATGAGGGCCTGACTCAACAGGCCAAACCTGAGAGATGATGTCTTTAAAGTATGTGTCAGAATACCCTTCAAGAAAAGAAAAATGAAACAGATAAAAATCTCTGATACAACTGAAAATGATATACTCTATTGTATTTTCCATCCAGTAAGTGAAAGAACAAATTACATTATTGATTAACATATTTCATAGATGGATTTTTATCTGTTTAGTACTTCTAGAGAAGGTTACTAATATACAGTTCTGTATCAAAAAGCTGGAATCAGCAGAAATTGCACTTGTCAATTGATCACAGATGTCACTTTTTAGGACATCCTTGTAGGAAACATGGATTTCATGTACCTTTCTCTGAAGAGCACTTAGCGTTTTACCAACTAACAGAATGAGCCAAGAGATGTATATTTGGTAATGTCATAATCTTTCTCCACTAGAAAAGTTGCCATCACTTCTATAGCTCTAGAAATCTAAAATCACAAAGTACCAATCCACAAACAACGTCTTTTCAAGACTTCTCAGTGCTTTACTCACAAGTACAAGTACACATGTTTTGTTTTGTTTTGTTTTGTTTCTAGAGACATCCGGTCCCTCGGGCCCTCTTCTTTCTCCCTTTCTGCCCATTTCATTCTCTAGTGGCCTTGATGGTTCAGTCATTCTACCACTTTTCTCATTTCATGACCAGCACACTAGATCCCCTACATTTTTCCCTCAGATGCCCTGTAAACTCTCAATTATGGATCAGTCCATACATATGCCAAACTTTAAAATTCTGGATCTACTTTTTCATAAATTTCTCCTGTGCTTGGATAGCCTTTATAAAGTATTTTCATCCATAAAACTATAGTATTTCATACTCAGCTCAGATGCTCCCTTATCCCGAATCCTGACTTCTTCTTCACTTACTCTGCAGTTCATAAATCTCCCGTGTGCTTCCTTAGTACCAAAGCACAGTATCACCCTGTATCAACAGTATTTGTCTGTCTTACCTGCTTGTGGATTATGTGATTTTTTTAGGCAAAGGTCAATGTCCAATCCGTTTTATATCCTCAGAATGTACCCAGGAGTATGCCACATTCGCAGAAGTGTTTATTGAACAAATAAATGAAGAACTTATTAAGAGTCTGAGAACATGATGAGATAAATGCTCTCAAAGCACTCATGTATGTCTTTCTCTGGGGAAAAGGCAAAGATTGCAAATAAGAACAGAATATGAAGATCTAGTTAAGAGTAGTAGCTAACTACTAGGAATGCAAAAACACTCTAATGTAACATTCAAGAATATGGATTTTGGAGCCAGGGTTCAAATCCTAGCCTTCTCTGGTCTTTGAAGAGGTTTATTTTCTCTTCCTTCAACAAAAGAAAAGCTATTTTTAAATACTTATTATGAAAAAGTGCCCAGCAAAATTCAAACCTGTTTATGTATCTTGATTTGTTTATTCATATATCAAAGTTATGACTTTTTTGAGACATATGATGAGTACTTGAAACCTCTAGTCTCTAAAGAAATGCACCCTCAGGTATTTGTAACAGGTATAGTAACAGGTATTATAAATTAAATGATCTTCATTGCTGTTAATCAGAATCAATACAAATCTGATGAGTTAGCCACCTCCACCAGTCAGTTGTGGCCACATCAACTTGTAAATCTGAGTCAGGGAAGGATATTTCACAAGTGGCTTAGCAAGAGGCCTGGTGCTCTCAAATCAAGCACGATGGCTAGTGTCTTCCTGAAAAATATTACTGTATTGCAACTGATAGAAAGATTGTCTTCACAATCTGAGATGAATTTCAAAATAACAAAAATATGATTTTCATGAAATACAGAAAATAATAAACAGAAGATTTTGTGTGCCTTTTGAGAACTGCCTAAGATGGAAGCGTCCTGAGGCTAATAAACACTGTGTGTGATAGTAACATGGTTACTAGTGTAGGCATTATTAAACGGAAGTAGTGTGTACAGTTAGCTAACATGAATATATTCTTGCTTGCTCCTGTGCATATTTTTCACTGCAAATTTAAAAATGTACTGCAGTCTTTGTATAGTATTGCTTTGTAGTTTTATAGATCTATTTTCATATCCTGACTTTCTGGGTAACTTTGGACCGGATTATTGAATCTCCCAGATACTCGGTTTCTTCATCTGGAAAGCAGAGATAAAACATCTTCCTCAGCGTAGTTATGGAAAGTTAATTAGCAATACATCAAAAGCACTTTCTGCAGTAACTGGCATTTGGGTAATTCCCAGAAATGTCTTCAGCCATGGGTGACCCTTTTCTTGGTCTGACATCAGGCAAATAAACAAACGTATGTGTGTGCATGTGACATAATGCAAGTAAACAATTGTGTCTATGTGACATCATACCAATAAATAAGACTTTGTTTAGAAATGGCACCATTGACAATTTTTCTTGATTGATTTGTATAAACAAAATTCCTCGGTGAAATAAATCATTTAACTATGGGTCCATGCTATTCTTTAGGCACCAGAAACCCCAGTATTATAGAAATGATGGGAACTCAATAAAATATAAACTCTCCTTGATTTATTGCTCAGTCAGCCTCTGGATCACTAGTCAAGAAAATAAACATATTAGTTTATACCCTCATGCTCAGAATTTCCACCCTGTGTCTTTCATGGAAAACCAGACTTTTATGAATTTTGAAAAAAAAATTGTTTAAATGAGGCAAGGTACAATTTATCCTTCATTGGACAATCTATTGATTGCCACTAAGCCTGGGCCTTTTACATCCTAGCCAGGCGGGTAATGAATTAAATATAGAAAATAGTCATTAAGAGACTTCATAGAACACTAAGAGAACAAGTTCTGGAGTAAGTTTGTAAGGAGCCAGCTTCTCTATTTCCTTCTCTTAGTTAGTTCTGTGATCTTGAGCAAGACATTTCATCTTACTGTGAAATGGGGATGGTAGCAACTATAGCCTCATCAGAGAAGAAGAATGGTGCCAAGAAGAGGGATGAGAGTGTCCTATGGTGAGGGGTAGTAAGAGAATTTTAAATAATGTGTTCAAGAAAGGCCTTACCGAGGAAGTAATTAAGATCTGAAAGAGGATGGAGGGTGGAGAGGAGGTGTCTCAGGAAAGAGGGTACCAGGCAAAAGGATCATAGAAGGTTAAAGGGCCCTGAGGAGAGAGCATGCCCTGTAAGAGAGGGAAGCATAGTGAGCAGTGTGAGATGAATTCACATAGAGTGTGGAAAAAAAGTGTGTGAGGCCATTGTAGTGACTTTGAACAAGGAAGGCATTGGACGGTGCTATGGGTTGAATTGTGACCCCCAAAAGATAAGTTGAAGTCCTATCCACCAGTAGGAACGTGAATATGATCTTATTTGAAAATAGGGTCCTTGCAGTTGTAATCAAGCTAAAATGAGGTCATACTGGATTAAGACGTGCCCTAATTCGATGACTGATGTCCTTATAAGAAGAGGGAAATTTGGACACAAATACATAGAGAGGGAAACACCATGTGAAGACGGGAACAGAGATTGGAGCAATGTATCAACAAGTCAAGGAATGCCAAGGATTGCCAGCAACCACCAGAAACTAGGAAGAGGTAAGGAAGGATCCTCTCTTAGAGCTTTCAGAGAGAGCCTGACCCTGCTGACACATTGATTTTGGACTTCTAGCTTCCAGAACTGTGGGGCAATAAATTTCTGTGGTTTTAATTTCTTTTTTTGTTCTGATGATCAGTGCTCATTTGGAATTTCACCATCTGTTTTCAGTCAGATGGTGGCTGGGCTGGAGTCATATGAAAGCTCGACTGGGCTGGATATCCCAGATGGCTTCTTCACTTGCACATTTGGCATTTGGTCTGGGATGGCTGGAACAGCTCAGGCTGTTCAGCCTCTCTCCCACCATGTGGCCTGTCACATGGCTATCTTAGCTTCCTCAGAGCATGGACATCTTAGGGTAGTTACTCTTCTCACATGGCAAATGTCTTCCCTTAAACAAATGTTCCAAAGAGACCCTAGTAGAAGCTGCAAGACTTTTTAGGTACTGGCCTCAGATGTCATGCAGCGTCACTTTTACTGTGCTCTATAGCTCAGTCATAGGGTGAGCCTGATGAGTCATAGGGTCAGTCTGGACTCAAGGGGAGGGGACCATGCATAGATTTGCATACCAGGAGGTGTGGTTCATCAGTGTGACCATCATCAGAGACTAGCTATCACAGTGGTATCCTCACTAAGAGTTACTGAAACAGTCAACTTCTCTTCTTTCCTCCTCAGTTTTATCCAAGTAAAATACATATATATTTCAGATTAGACATGATTAAATTCCTGTGCTTTCATAAATCTAGGAATACCTCTAGATAATGGAAATGTGGAATCCTAGAGCTAGAATCTTAAAGGCCTATAGAGCTAGAATCCTAGAACTCACATAGATCAATCCTATACCTTTTAGGCCATTTAGAAGAAACCTTTCATGAAAGGTGTGGAGATAAGGGAACCCTCTAGACAGTTGGTGGGAATGTAAATTGGTACTGCTACTGTGGATAACAGTATGGAGTTTCCTTAAAAAACTAAACATAGAGCTACCATATGATCCAGGAATCCCACTCCTGGGCACATATCCAGAGAAAACCATAATTTGAACAAACACATGCACCTCAATATTCATTGCAGCACTATTTACAATAGCCAGGACACAGAATCAACCTAAATGTCTATTGACAGATAAATGGATAAAGAAGATGTGGTACATATGTACAATGGAATATTTCTCAATTATCAAAAAGAATAAGATAATGCCATTTTCAGCAACATGGATGGACCTAGAGATTGTCATACTGAGTGAAGTAAGTCAGACAGAGAAAGACAAATACCATATTGCTTATATATGTAATCTAAAAAAAATGGTACAAATGATCTTATTTACAAAACAGAAATAGAGTCACAGATGTAGAAAACAAACTTATGGTTACCAAGGGGAGAAGAGGGGGAAGGATAAATTGGGAGATTGGGATTGACACATACACACTACTATATATAAAATGGATAACTAATAAGGACCTGCTGTATAGCACAGGGAATTCAACTCAATACTCTGCAATGACCTATATGGGAAAAGAATCTAAAAAAGAGTGTATATATGTATATGTATAACTGATTCACTTTGCTGTACACCTGAAACTAACACAACATTGTAAATCAACTACCCTCTAACAAAAATTTTAAAAAAAGAAGAAACCTTTTATGGAATAATGACATTGCAGTAAATTGAGTGCTTTTTTCCTACTGACTTTATTGTAAAACTGGAGAGTCATTTAATTGGAAAATACTTGCCATAAAAGTGAAGAAATCATAATAGAGAATATGGAATCATAAAACACACATACATATATATACATATCATATTATATATGTATATATTATAACTTCTTACAGAACACTTAACAATAACATCAAATTATAACACTTAAGAACTAATCTAGACCTCCAAATAAACCTCACTCATTTTGCTTATTGTAGCAATCTTTTAGACTTAGAAAAGTGACTGTCTTTCAACAGTTCTAAACAAACTTAAACCTAACTTTACATTTTAGTTTGTCATTTTAAATTTTGTAGAACTTTTCTTTTAATTTGAGCCTACTAGTATCTTTCTGGATGGCTTTACTTAGTATAACCTTGTTGTTAATAATAGAATTCTAGGATAGAAAGAAATAATACTACCAAAAGCAAGGAACCAAAATGTCTACATCTGGATTAACGATGGTGATCCCATTTGCCAGTTGACTAAAGAACACAACATAATGGATGCTGAGATACTACACTGCCTGAGAAGAGTAAAGTACACCCCAAATACAAAATCAGTAGCTTATTATTTTGAAGATTCTTTTCTCAAAATAAATATATATATTACAGATTATTTACTGTAATGATTCACTAAGTACATCATTTTACAGATCATGACATGTCTTCATTGTCAGGATTTTAAAGTGCTATCGGCCAAGGTGTTAATGGTTTTCATATTGTAACTGATTGCTATGTTTTAGGTAAGTATATACGGTAGAGAGTACCACTAGTAGATCAGCAGACCCTGCTTGTCCCTATCTTTAGCCACTACTCCTTTTTTTTTCTTTTCAATTTTATTTTATTTATTTTTTCATACAGCAGGCTCTTATTAGTTATCCGTTTTATACATATTAGTATATACATGTCAGTCCCAATCTTCCAATTCATCACAACACCTCCACCCCCACCACTTTCCCCCCTTGGTGTCCATATGTTTGTTCTCTACATCTGTGTCTCAATTTCTGCCCTGCAAACCAGTTCATCTGTACCATTTTTCTAGGTTCCACATATATACGTTAATATACGATATTTGTTTTTCTCTTTCTGACTTACTTCACTCTGTATGACAGTCTCTAGATCCATCCACGTCCCTACAAAAGATCCAAGTTCGTTCCTTTTTATGGCTGAGTAATGTTCTATTGTATATATGTACCACATCTCCTTTTTAGATTCATCTGTCAATGGGCATTTAGGTTGCTTCCATGTTCTGGCTATTGTAAATAGTGCTGCAATGAACATTGGGGTGCATGTGTCTTTTTGAATTATGGTTTTCTCTAGGTATATGCCCAGTAGTGAGATTGCTGGGTAATATAGTAATTCTATTTTTAGTTTTTTAAGGAACCTCCATGTTGTTCTCCATAGGGAGAATTTACATTCCCACCAACAGTGCAAGAGTGTTCCCTTTTCTCCACACCTTTACCAGCATTTGTTGTTTGTAGATTTTCTGATGAAACCCATTCTAACTGGTGTGAGGTGATACCTCATTGTAGTTTTGATTTGCATTTCTCTAATAATTAGTGATGTTGAGCAGTTTTCATGTGATTCTTGGCCATCTGTATGTCTTCTTTGGAGAAATGTCTATTTAGGTCTTTTGCCTATTTTTGGATTTTTTTTTTTTTTAATATTGAACTTCATGAGCTATTTATATATTTTGGAGGTTAATCCTTTGTCCTTTGATTCGTTGGCAAATATTTTCTCCCATTCTGAGGATTGCCTTTTCGTCTTGTTTGTAGTTTCCTTTGCTCTGCAAAAGCTTTTAAGTTGCATTAGGTCCCCTTTGTTTATTGTTGTTTTTATTTCCATTACTCTAGGAGGTGGATCAAAAAAGATCTTGCTGTGATTTACGTAAAGAGTATTCTTCCTATGTTTTCCTCTAAGAATTTTATAGGGTCTGGTCTTACATTTAGGTCTCTGATCCATTTTGAGTTTATTTTTGTGTATGGTGTTAGGGAGTGTTCCAATTTCATTCTTTTACATGTAGCTGTCCAGTTTTCCCAGCACCATTTATTGAAGAGACTGTCATTTCTCTATTGTATATCCTTGCCTCCTTTGTCATAGATTAGTTAACCATAGGTTCGTGTGTTTATCTCTGGGCTTCCTATGCTCTTCCACTGATCTATATTTCTGTTTTTGTGACAGTACCATATTGTCTTGATTACTGTAGCTTTGTAGTATAGTCTGAAGTCAGGGAGTCTGATTCCTCCAGCTCTGTTTTTTTCCCTCAAGACCTCTTTGGCTATTCGAGATCTTTTTTTGTCTACCTACAAATTTTAAGATATTTTTTTCTAGTTCTGTAAATAATGTCACTGGTAATTTCATAGGGATAACATTAAATCTGTAGATTGTTTTAAGTAGTATAGTCATTTCACAATATTGATTCTTGCAATCCAAAAACATGGTATATCTCTCCATCTGTTTGTATCATGTTTGATTTCTTTCATTAGTGTCTTATAGTTTTCAGTATACAGGTCTTTTTTCTCCCTAGATAGGTATATTCCTAAGTATTTTATCCTTTTTGTTACAATGGTAAATGGGAGTGTTTTCTTAATTTCTCTTTTAGATTTTTCATCATTAGTGTATAGGAATGCAAGAGATTTTTGTGCATTAATTTTGTATCCTGCAACTTTACCAAATTCATTGATTAGCTCTAGAGTTTTCTTGTGGCATCTTTAGGATTCTCTATTTAAAGTATCATGTCATTTGCAAACAGTGACAGTTTTACTTCTCCTTTTCCAATTTGTATTCCTTTTATTTCTTTTTCTTCTCCAATTGCTGTGCCTAGGACTTCCAAAACTGGGTTGAATAATAGTGATGAGAGTGGATATCCTTGCCTTTTTCCTGACCATAGGGGAAATGCTTTCAGTTTTTCACCATTGAGAATGATGTTTGCTGTGAGTTTGTCATATATGGCCTTTATTATGTTGAGGTAGGTTCCCCCTATGCCCACTTTCTGGAGAGTTTTTATCATAAATGGGTGTTGAATTTTGTCAAAAGCTTTTTCTGCATCTATTGAGATGATCATATGGTTTTTATTCTTCAGTTTGTTAATATGGTGTATCACATTGATTTGCATATATTGAAGAATCCTTGCATCCCTGGGACAAATCCCACTTGATCATGGTGTGTGATCCTTTTAATGTGTTGTCAGATCTGTTTGCTAGTATTTTGTTGAGGATTTTGCATCTATATTCATCAGTGATATTGGTCTCTAATTTTCTTTTTTTTTTTTTAGTATCTTTGTCTGCTTTTGGTATTAGGTTGATGGTGGCCTCATAAAATTAGTTTGGGAGTGTTCCTTCCTCTGCAATTTTTTAGAAGAGTTTGAGAAGGATGGGTGTTAGCTCTTCTCTAAATGTTTGATAGAATT
>NC_041228.1:44432645-44449751 GCF_002837175.3 Physeter macrocephalus
AGGATGGGTGTTAGCTCTTCTCTAAATTTTTGATAGAATTCACCTGTGAAGCCATCTGTTCCTGGACTTTTGTTTGTTGGAAGAATTTTTTTTTTTTTTTTTTTTTTTTTTTTGTGGTATGCGGGCCTCCCTCTGTTGTGGCCTCTCCCGTTGCGGAGCACGGGCTCCGGATGCGCAGGCTCAGTGGCCATGGCTCACGGACCCAGCCGCTCCGCGGCATATGGGATCCTCCCAGACCGGGGCGCTAACCCGGTTCCCTTGCATCAGCAGGCGGACGCACAACCACTGTGCCACCAGGGAAGCCCCTGTTGGAAGAATTTTAATCGCAGTTTCAATTTCATTACTTGTGATTGGTCTGTTCACATTTTCTATTTCTTCCTGGTTCAGTCTTAGAAGATAATACCTTTCTAAGAATTTGTCCATTTCTTCCAGGTTTTTCATTTTATTGGCATAGAGTTGCTTTCAGTAGTTTCTTAGGATGCTTTGCATATCTGCAGTTTCTGTTATAACTTCTCCTCTTCTCCTTTTTCATTTCTAATTTTATTGATTTGAGTCCTCTCCTTCTTTTTCTTCATGAGTCCGGCTAATGATTTATCAATTTTGTTTTTCTTCTTAATGAACCAGATTTAGTTTTGTTGATATTTGCTCTGGTTTCTTTGTTTCTATTTCATTTATTTCTGCTCTGATCATTATGTTTTCTTTTCTTCTGCTAACTTTGGGTTTTGTTTGTTCTTCTTTCTCTAGTTTCTTTTTTTTTTTTTTTTTGTGGTACGCGGGCCTCACACTGTTGTGGCCTCTCCCGTTGCGGAGCACAGGCTCCGGACGCGCAGGCTCAGCGGCCATGGCTCATGGGCCCAGCCGCCCCGCGGCATGTGGGATCCTCCCAAACCGGGGCGCGAACCCGGTTCCCCTGCATCGGCAGGCGGACGCGCAACCACTGCGCCACCAGGGAAGCCCTCTAGTTTCTTTAGATGTAATGTTAGATTGTTAATTTGAGATTTTTCTTGTTTCTTGATATAGGATTGTATTGCTATAAACTTCTTTCTTAGAACTGCTTTTGCTGCATCTCATAGGTTTTGGATCATCGTGTTTTCATTGCCATTTATCTCTAGGTATTTTTTTATTTCCTCTTTGATTTCTTTAGTGATCTCTTGGTTATTTAGTAACGTATTGTTTAGCTTCCATGTGTTTGTGTTTTTTACGTTTTTTTCACTGTAATTGATTTCTACTCTCATAGCACTGTGGTCAGAAAAGATGCTTGGTATGATTACAGTTTTCTTAAATTTACTGAGACTTGATTTGTGACCCAGGATGTGATCTGTCCTGGAGAATGTTCCATGTGTACTTGAGAAGAAATTGTAATCTGCTGTGTTTGGATGGAATGTCCTATAAGTATCAATTAAATCTACCAGGTTTATTGTGTCATTTAAAGTTTGTGTTTCCTTATTAATTTTCTGTTTGGATGATCTGTCCTTTGGTGTGAGTTTGGTGTTAAGGTCTCCCACTATTATTGTGTTACTGTCGATTTTCTCTTTTAGAGCTGTTAGCAGTTGCCTTATGTATTGGGGTGCTCCTATGTTGAGTGCATATATATTTATAATTGTTATATGTTCTTCTTGGATTGATCCCTTGATCATTATGTAGTGTCCTGAGCCTGTGTCTTTTGGTTGGAGCATTTAATCCATTCACATTTAAGGTAAGTATTGATATGTATGTTCCTATTACCATTTTCTTAATTTGGGGGGGTTTGTTTTTGTAAGTCCTTTTCTTCTCTTGTGTTTCCCACTTGGAGAAATTCCTTAAGCATTTGTTGTAGAGTTGGTTTAGTGGTACTGAATTTTCTGAGTTTTCAATTTCTCCTTCAAATTTGAATGAGATCCTTGCCAGGTAGAGTAATCTTGGTTGTAGTTTCTTCCCCTTCATCACTTTAAATATGTCATGCCACTCCTTTCTGGCTTGTAGAGCTTCTGCTGAGAAATCAGCTGTTAACCTTATGGGAGTTCCCTTGTATGTTATTTGTCATTCTTCTCTTGCTGCTTTTAATAATTTTTCTTTGTCTTTAATTTTTGCTAATTTGATTACTATGTGTGTCAGCGTGTTTCTCCTTGGGTTTATCCTGTATGGGACTCTCTGTGCTTCCTGGACTTGGGTGGCTATTTCCTTACCCATGTTAGGGAAGTGTTTGACTATAATCTCTTCAAATTTTTTCTTGGGTCCTTTCTCTCTCTCTTCTCTTTCTGCGACCCCTATAATGCTAATGTTGTTGCTTTTAATGTTGCCCCAGAGGTCTCTTAGACTGTCTTCATTTATTTTCTTTATTTATTTTTTCTTTATTCTGTTCTGCAGCCATGAATTCTACCATTCTGTCTTCCAGGTCACTTATCCATTCTTCTGCCTCAGTTATTCTAGTATTGATTCCTTCTAGTGTATTTTTCATTTCAGTTATTGTATTGTTCATCTCTGTTTGTTTGTTTGTTCTTTAATTCTTCTAGGTCTTTGTTAAACATATCTTGCATCTTCTTGATCTTTGCCTCCATTCTTTTTCTGAGGTCTTAGATCATCTTCACTATCATTATTCTGAATTCCTTTTCTGGAGGTCACCTATCTCCACTTCATTTAGTTGTTTTTCTGGGGTTTTACCTTATTCCTTCATCTAGTACATAGCCCTCTGCCTTTTCATCTTGCCTATCTTTCTGTGAATGTGGCTTTTTTTTCTTGCAGGCTGCAGGATTGTAGTTCTTCTTGCTTTTGCTGTCTGCCCTCTGGTGGATGAGGCTATCTAAGAGGTTTGTGTAAGTTTCCTGATGGGAGGGACTGGTAGTGGGTAGAGGTGACTGTTGCTCTGGTGTGCAGAGCTCATTAAAACTTTAATCCCTGGTCTGCTGATGGGTGGGGTTGTGTTCCCTCCCTGTTCGTTGTTTGGCCTGAGGTGACCCAACACTGGAGCCTCCTGGGCTCTTTGGTGGGGTTAATGGTGGACTCTTGGAGAGCTCACACCAAGGAGTACTTCCCAGAACTTCTGCTGCCACTGTCCTTGTCCTCACAGTGAGACACAGCCACATCCCTCCCCTGCAGGAGACCCTCCAACACTAGCAGGTAGGTCTGCTTTAGTCTCCTATGGGGTCACTGCTCCTTCACCTGGGTCCCAATGCACACACTACTTTGTGTGTGCCCTCTAAGAGTGGAGTCTCTGTTTCCCCCAGTCCTGTCAAAGTCATGCAATCAAATCCCACTAGCCTTCAAAGTCTGGTTCTCTAGGATTTCCTCCTCCCTTTGCCGGACCCCCAGGTTGGGAAGCCTGATGTGGGGCTTAGAACCTTCAGTCCAGTGGGTGGACTTCTGTTGTATAAGTGTTCTCCAGTTTGTTAGTCACCCACCCAGCAGGTATGGGATTTGATTTTCTTGTGATTGTGCCCCTCCTACCATCTCACTGTGGCTTCTCCTTTGTATTTGGATGTGGGCTTTCTTTTTTGGTGAGTTCCAGTGTCTTCCTCTAAATGATTTTTCAGCAGTTAGTTGTGATTTCAGTGAGAGCATCGCCTTCTAATCTGCTATCTTGAACCAATCTCCCCACTACTCCTTTTTGTGCACTAAGAGATTTCTGGTTTTGTTCAGGATGGCACTTTGTCTGAATAAAAATATTTAATCTCTCAGCCTTCCTTACACTTAGGGTTGGCCATGTGACAGTTCTGGCAAATGATTATTTTGAGAAATGCTTTCCTGAGCTTTCTGCATTAAAGGTAAAACCCTCGTTAGGAGAAAGTCCTTCTTCTCTTTCCTCTCTGTCCTTACTCCTGACTGGAATGTGATTGAGAGAAGTGGAAATACAGCATACATCGAGCAATCGTGAGGTACACATGGACTTTTTGCAATATGAGGCAAATAAACTTCCTTTTCTTTAAGCTACTCAACAATTGTATTATATATATATATATATATACAGTATACATATCTCTCAAAAGCAACAGATATAAGTGCATTTGTAACTTGATTCACTAATTCCAAACAAATGAAATTCCTTTAAGCAAAATGTTAAGCAAAGTAACACACAGGTTTCAATGTAGTCCACCATCATGATCAGTCTAGCTACTCTCAGCTTCCAATCTTTGCTCCCTAAAATCCATTCTCCACACAGTAGACAGAACAATGTTTTAAAGAAGATTAGCTAGGTCAAGTCACTCCTCTACTTAAAATTTGAGTGTTTTTTCTCTAGCAATTAGAAAAAAAATCACGAAAGCCCTACAAGGCCTACAGGTCTGGCTCCGGGAATCTTTTCTTTTCCTACATCTGGCTCCTCTCTGCCTCTCTGACCTCATCTCATATTCCAAGGCTGCTGCAAAAGACCAAGCAGCCTGTTTGTGGTATGTCACCAGGGGATCCCACCCACATTAGTTCAGGGAAATAGGAACAACTATTTCTAGTTGACTGCTAATCTTTCTAAGGCTAAGATTTATCATTTCTATTTGGGGTTGGGGCACAAAAATGTGGTAAATGGCCACTGCCTATATCTATATAGTGGTTTCTATCAATGTAGTCATTTTTTAGATCTATTACTTTATTCGTATTTCATACTAGACCAAATGCTGGGGTAAAATGCTAAAATTAGGAACAGCCAGTGTCTAAATTATCCGGTTGAAGAAGACTTACAGAGCAGTAGAGAGTTTTATCCTTTGTACCTCCTTATATTCTTCCCAATGGCAGGGCACATATATTCTTTGTGAGGAGGTTGCCTTTCCATTCAAGAATCTAATATAATTACATCTTTAAGCTATTTTAATCCCTGAGAAAAGTAGTTTGAAATTGTTATAGCCTTTATGTTTCTGTAGTTAATACAGCAAACATGTATTGAAACAGTCCTTTCTTTGGCAGCCCAGTGAGAGTTTAAGCACACATCTGTTTCCCACCCAATTGACTCTTTACAGAAAACAGTTAGTGTCTAGTTTTCCAAAGTAAGGCATCCTAATTCAAATTTGTTGAAACCATTTGCATTTCATAACTGTTTTTCCTTACCAAGATTTTTCATGGCAAAAATAAATCCATATCAAAGATTGAAATGGTTATTTCTCAGTTTTATCTCTGATTGCAAAACAAATCTTTTGAAATGTGGACTCCTAGGTCCAGAAACAGTGTTTCTTATAGTCATACATACCAAGTTGGGAAAGATGAGGAGAGCAAGAAAGCTCTGCAATGTGACCTGTTTCAAACTATCCAGAGGAAAGACCACAAAAACTGAGCAAAATCTTTTACTCCCTGCTTTTCTTCTCTAGTTTGTTTGAAGAATCTTTTTAATGGTCCCTGTGAAGAGAGAATGCCTGGTCTCCCTCCTAAGTTTTGATTTCCAGATGTACTCAATGATGGTTTAACAAGAAAAGCATATATTTTCAACATGATTTCAGTTTGTAAGGTCTTGCTATTCTGAAATGCAAAGTTACAGGGTGATTATCTCTGACCAGCAGACTCTAAAAAGATGCTCCAGAGATTATCCTGCCCCATTTTCATCTTTCTCGATATCCTTCTTTAATCAAGCACCCTTCATTTAAAGAGACTACAGTATATGCATTATGCACGTGTATGGTTTTGCGTTATGATTTGCACTTGTCCGTGTGAGTCTTCCAATCAAGGGAAAAATGTAGAGATTGGATATAAGTGATTTTGGAAGAAGGGCAGTTCATTTTATCTACTCAGAACAGAGAACTGCCTATTTGATTACATAATTTTAGGACTAAACTTTTAGTAATTCACATTCACATAAGTTGAAATTGGAAAGAGAGGACATTTAGTAATAAGGAATCATGGTTCATCTCCAAGCACCAGACCACTTAGCTTGCTCTTCAGTGCCACTGAAAATGCTCCCTGCCCCCAGCCATGGAAGAATAACCTGGGCGTCTTCTTTTCTTCCCTCTGCATAGCCAGATCCAGTCTTATGGTGTGACGTTGCTTACTCAGTACTCACTACGGGTCAAGCAATAAGATGCTGAGCATGCTGTGTACAGTGTAAGCCACTTTGGATCCTCTCAGCCTCATTTCTTCCTCCTGTCACTACCTCAGTGACAGTTTTGTGGCATCCACCTTCCTTACCAGATGCAACAAGATATCACCTCCCCTCAGGCCTGCAGGGCCTGACCTGGGGTTTCTCTGATGTGGGATTTTCACTACAAAGTGAAAGAGAAGTTAATACCCCTGGGGCCACGCTTGACCAACGGAAGGTGAAAGATGATGTGTTACCTTTGTATCTATTGCGAAGATACCTTTGAGAGCATTTTATAAGATTCCTCAGATTTGTTCATGGTGGTGGCCAACTCGATAACTCATTCTAGTGTTGGCTGTCCCTATTTCCCTGTTTCCCTGAGATCACTTCCAGAATATTCTACCTGTTCATTCACCTTTGTCCAGGCTCTGTCTTCAGGAGAATCTAGGCTAAAGCACAGGAATGACATAAAACAAGATTCACAATAGTACTAAGAAGAAGGTTCTATTATCTCTAGCCTTCCTGTTATTCCATGAACTACCTGACATCATTTTTAAAAATCTATTATCTGTCTCAATTAATTAGAATTACTTTTTGTTGCTTACAAACTAAAGAAATCTCATGGATAGGACTAACCAAAGAACTAACCAAAGCAAATATATATTTTTCCAAGGTAATAATTTGTAATTCTCTGATTATTGATTTAAACACCATACTTCATTGTAAGTTCTGTGTAAAAATAATGCTCTTGTCAGATTCCACATGGCTTCTCAGACTCTTAGAATCCAGCGCCTGTGAGGCCAGCCAGGACAAGGCAATGCTGCCTAATGGTTAAGCACATGGGCTCCTAAATTTGAATCCTGACTCTGCTACTTACAAACTTGGGCAAGTTAGTTAATATCTCTATGCCTCATTTTTCCCATCTGTAAAGTGGAGGAAGTTCATTGCCAAGATTAGATGAATTAACATATAACTTACTTTTAAAAAATTTAGTAAAATCTTACTCTTATTCTAGAAGGAGTCTGCCTGATCATGAATTGTGCACCAAACATCTCTTCTAACTGAGGTTTCGTGCTTGACTCTCAATACTATCTTTATACTTTCTAGTTCTTTATTTCTCTCCCTTGTAGTCTGCACCCTCAGCTTTTAGATGGTCATGCCAGAGGCTGCCATGTGTTCACCAAAACCCTATTGTTGTCTTCCTGCTGGCCACACATCTAGCTCATTTTAGACTTATTGCTAGGGTGGACAGTGTCTAAGCTGCAGCCAACAGTATGTGGACAGAAGGGATGCATCCTGCTTCCAGGCAGTGCCTGTGGACACCTCTCATGAGATCCTCTGAACTCTGTTCTTCCACAATCAGCCATATGCAAAGGATAAAGAGAGGACTCTTGCACCCCAGGAAGACAGAATCACAGATGGGGCCTGGGTTCCTGAATGATCCTATGGAGCTCCACTTGCCAAACAAGAATATCCTTGTTGATTTTTATTGAGAAATAAACTTCAATGAGATTAAGCCTGTGGGACTTCAGAGTTTACGTCACATCATAGCCTTAGATGACATACTCCATAGAGTAGAGACCATATGTATCTTGTTCTTCAGTACCAGAGCAGTGTCTGGCATGTGGTATGCACCAAACAAACACTGGTTGCATCAATAAATGAATATATATGTACAATTTCTACCACTTATTTCTCTCTAGTCTTAAAGGAAGAGGCTCCCTTTTCTGTATAAAATAAATCCCCTCTTAACGGACAGATTATATTCCTCAAGTATCTATCTTATAAAACCAAGGCTTCTCAAACTTTAATATACCTATGAATCACCTGGAGTTTGTGAAAATGCAGATTCAGATTCAGTGGGTCTGGAGTGGTGCCTGAGATTCTGCATTTCTAACAGGCTTCCAGGGGACTCTGGTGCCACACCTTGGGCTGCACTTTGAGCATCAGAGTTCTAAACAAGTAGGTCTTAAACTACATCAGAACCACCTGGGAATGTTTAAAATGCAACCTCTGGATTCCTCAGTCCCTCTTTTAAAGTCTAATCAATGGTTTTGCTATAGGGCTCAGAAATTTGCATTTACTAAGCCTGTAGAGATTCTGTTACAGATTGTTTGGGAATCACACTATAAAAAGACACTGTTCTAGATAGTTGCTTTATCACTTATCACCTTTTTTGTCTGTATTTTGACTTTTCCTTTTCCTAAGGATTTTCTGTAAGACACATGTTCCTTATTTGTTTATAATCACTTATATATAGCATTTACTTTGTGCCTGGCACTATCCTATGTGCTTCACATATATCAACTCATTTAGTTTTCACACAAAGCCCATCCTTAACTTGCACATTATGTATAGAGAGGTCCAGTTACTTTCCCAAGGGCCCTGAGGCAGTAATTAGTAGAATCATAATCAAACCCATGCAATGTGGTTCCAGAATTCTTGCACCTAGTCTACGTAGCCTCCCATCTCTGATGTCTTCATGTCTCCTCAGAAAACAAGGCAGCTCAAAGAGCTCAGTTTGTGCAAATTCTTTCAGGATGCTCTTTATCTTTCTTTTGACATCTGGCTCTATTACCTTAGCTGCTTTGCAAGTGAGCAAACCATTTGAGTTCCGTTAACTTTGAGTGCAATCACTTGGGAGCCCATGTTAATATCTCTCATCATAACCAGTTGAAAAACGGAAAACTGTATTTCATTTATGCTGTGTCTACTTAATGTCAAATAAGGAATTTCAATTCTGCAAGCTCCTAGAATGCATTCTTTATGAGTGAGGCCGTCTGCTAAGACCTGGGAAGAATACAAAGAGAAGTAAGACACCATCTTTGCCTTCAGTAAACCTATAATACTCTTAGGAAGATAGATATTTAGACAAAAAAATTTTTGGTATTAGGTAGAATCATTTTAGCATTATATAAAAAGTAAAAAAAATGTTGCGGGAGGTGAGGGGAAAAGAGTGAGCATAAGCACAGATGGGGGAAAGTGGGGCTGTGTTTGGGGAATGGTGCAGATATCCAGTACTCCTGGTGCAGATGGTAGGTATCTGAGGAGGAGAAGGCTGTGGCAGTTATGGTTGAGAAAGCTTGTGATTTGGGACCAGATGTGGGAAGGTCTACCTACTAACCAGTATGTAATTCATTATGTAAGTAATGAGTTAGCAAGCCAAGTTATTGTTTGCTTGTTTTTTTTTTCTAAATCAGTGGTTGACATAGTAAGAACTGTGCTTAAGGAGCTTGTTCTATTTTTTTTTTTTTTTTAGCAAGAGAAAAGAGACATTTTATTCATATGTGTCTATGGGTGTTCACAGAAAAATGTGACTCAAGGAGCCAGTTAGAATTTGGGGCTCATATATCATCAAAATAGAAAGGGAGGAGAGAAGGGCCTTTATGGGAAAACCAATAACTTTTAGGAATGATAAATGGCCCCTTCGAGGAATAGAAGGGAGGTAGGAGAGTTTTGTAATAAGGTTTGTTAGGCAGTTTCTTATCCTTGTGCCAATTTCTTGTCTCCAGTGCTAGGAGTCAATTTTCTCTGGTTTTGGAGCTCCCAGGGAGGAGATTTTTGACAGATGAATTATTTTTTAATGAATTAATTAATTAATTTGGCTGCATTGGGTCTTTGTTGCTATGCATGGGCTTTCTCTAGTTGCAGCGAGTGGGGATTACTCTTCTTTGTGATGGGCGAGCTTCTCATTGTGGAGGCTTCTCTCATTGTGGAGCACAGGCTCTAGGCACATGGAATTGAGTAGTTGTGGCACACGGGCTCAGTAGTTGTGGCTTGTGGGCTCTAGAGTGCAGGCTCAGTTGTTGTGGCTCACAGGCTCTAGAGCACAGGCTCAGTAGTTGTGGCACACAGGCTTAGTTGTTCCACAGCATGTGGGATCTTCCTGGACCAGGGCTTGAACCCGTGTCCCCTGTATTGGCAGGTGGATTTTTAACCACTGAGCCACCAGGGAAGTCCCCAGATGAATTATTTTCATGGCTTTGATTTTAGGCAGATAAGGGGAGCTCAGAAAAAACAAAAACAAAACAAAAAACTCTATAGTGGTGTATTTTGGATCCCTTCACTTCCAAAAACATTGTTCTCAGGAAGGGACATTAATGTGGGAAGATCATCTGACATTGCAAAGTTTGTTTTTTGGGTAAGAATGGAATAAAAATATTCTTGAAGGGAACATCTATATTTATGTAGCATCTGTATTGCTTCAAATGTTTTCACATGATATGTAATTAAATTAATTATACAATTAAATAAATGTTATGATATACAATTTAATTAATTAAGTAGTTAATTCTCACAATATTCCTATGTGATAAGTCCTAGTATCTCTATTTAATGGGTTTATAAACTGAAGATGACACTGCTTATTTATATAACATGCCCAAGATGACAAAGCTAGTAGATAGTAGGGGCTGGATTTGAACTGGATCTGTTCGTGTTTTTTCTAAAACACCCTTTTGAGAGTATGTTAGGTAAACAAAGGAGGAAAAAAAATTTTGTATGTGCCTTGATCCTCTTGATGGAAAACAAAGAAAATGTGCAGGAAAAGATTTTAAAATATTTACTATTTTATGTGAGATAGTTAAGACCTGTGTAACTTTTTTTTCCCTTTCAGTAATTTAGACAGTTATCTGGGTATAAGTCATACCAGATGCCTATTCATTTCAGATGAAAAGTGTTTTGGAGGTGAAGATTTAGACATTTAAAAATCTTCACTTTGAATACATAGACTGTCTATAAACTCAAAGAAAGTCTTCCTGTGAAACCACTGTAAAGGTTTTATTTGTCTTATTCTTGTTTTATCTTTCAGAGAATGTTAATAAAAACTGAATTTTTTTTCAGATGAAATGAAGGTGATAGATGCTCTCAAAAGCCATTATTTATTCACAGGTTTGATTTAGCAGTTATTTGCATCTTACTAAGCTTCTGATTTTGCCAATTCTAGCACCTTATACTATTATTTAAAGGGAAAAAAAGAGATGAGTAGTAAGGGTATGACAATGGGGACTCTTGAAATAATAAGATCCTATTGTCTTATTAAAATTGCTATTATTTAATGACTATTGAGACAATTCTCAGCTCAGGAAAGGAAGAGAGGAGGGAAATCATCTTTCTTTTCCATGATGCTAGAAGCAGCTCCAGAGAGGGACTTGTGTCTTATTCATCTCCATAGTACCAGAACACAGTGAGTGAGCAAAATCTTTGCCTAAGGGCTACAGATGGAGAAATCAAATCCTCAAATACCTAGGGAACTTTTTATGTCGATAAGCTAATGAATGACAGAGGTGCAATTCAAACCATAGTTTTTGGTTTTCATTTTCACTGTCCTTTCCACACCACTATGCTACTTGTTTAGGTTCATCTCTACACTTATCCACTCAACAAATTCTGATTGGTTGTTTTCAGTGAACAAAACTCTACACTAGACACTAGGAAAGAAAGACGAAAACCATGATTCCATCTGCCTGGAGTTTGTAAAGCTAATGAGGAAAACAGTAAATAAATAACAGTTAAGTAAATATGACCCAATGAGATTTGTGATATAATTGAGTTACATAATAAATAAATAGATAGATAAATAAATAAATAATGATGGAACTTTATAAAACACTGTTCCAAGTGCTTTTAAAGTCAGATTTTATTTAAACTTCCTAACATTCTCAGTAGATAGATACTACTCCCGTTTTACAGATAAGAAATCTTGCAATGGCCTATAAATCTAGCAAGTGCAGACTGCCTGACTATGGAGGCTGTGTATTTTGTTTGGCTAATTCTAACATAATATAGAGTAGTATCTGCTTGCATTCACATCCCTCAGTCATTGGAGTGGAGACAATATAAACCACCGGCTCCCAAATTTCTACATTGTAAAATCACCTGGGAAGCTTTTAAAAATCCCAGTGTTCAGGTGACAATGAAATCACAATTCTGAGAATGGGAGCTAGCCATCAGTATTTTAAAGAATATGTCAAAGTGATTCCAATGCACAGTAAAGTTGGGGACCACAGTTACAAATTATAAAGTCTATACCAATGTAAGATTTCTTTTCCCTTATCCCAATCTTTTTAAAGAGCTCAGTTTCTAAAAGCTGAAAGTCGGAAGACTTGTGGATACCTAACTTCAGTTAGCTTAACAGTCTTGTTTGTATCATATATGGTCTTAGTACAGTGTTTGTTGAGCCAGTCTCTGATTGATTAAGCAGCTGTCATTACTAGTCACGGGGCAGATACTTCAAGCTTAGCTCAGGGGTTGGTTTTTAGAAAAAGTAGTCGGGTTTTGTCAGAAAGCCAGAGGCACAAGGGAAAGGTAAATTCATTCCTGCATACAGACCCTGGGAGTTGAGTCAGTGGGTCCTGCTTTAGTGAATGAACTGAGTGTTTATGAGGACTTCTGTCACCAGCAGCTGGTGGCAACAAAGCTTGAAGAAGTGGGTTTGATCATTTTTAAAAGAGGAAGTAAGGTAAAAGAAAACAATTATGTGTAGGGCAAAAAAGCAAGGAATTTGGAACTAGACCATGTTTAGTAGTCCAGGATTGCCACATTCTAGCTTTGTGACATTAAGTATTTTTACCTCTCTTATTTTGCAATAAGATTAGTATGGAAAGAATACTTTCCTAATTGAACGTAAGTGAAAATTAAATGACCTGTCAAGTGGCTTATGCATATTAACACTTAAAAATAACTAAAAATGGTTGTTGCTGTCGCTGTTGAAGTTTTTCCAGTAAAAATATTTTGTTTTTTTCTAATCTTTACTCACATATCCAGGCTGTGGACTCCATGTCTAGCACAAAGAGGCAGGAGATAATAATCTTTTATCCCAAATTCTAATTTTTAAACAGGTGTAGCTATGTTTCCTTTTATGCAATATCTGAAAAGGCACTTCCAGGCAAATCCTGAGTAGATACTTAGTTCTTATGACCATCTCCTCTCCTTTTTCAGTTTTCTTGAAAAGAACCTTTGCATGAAAAGAGCAGGTATGAGGCAGATCCAGAAAGGCCAGTGTGCTCAGGCTTGGTTGAAAAGGGATTATGAATATAAAAGAAAAGCCAGAGATTCTGTGTTTGGCAGAAGAAGATGAGCCCACAAGGGGTCCCAAAGAGAAAAATATGGGAGATGAGACAATGTAAAGAAACAAAATGTGAGACCACTAGCTAAATATCCAAACTGGGTTTAAGATTCCAGGACACCATTCAAAATCTGCCTGTTCTGGTTAGCCTGGTTCAATGTTATATATAGAAGAAACCCCTCCTGCAACCAAGACTGATATAACAATAGAAGATAGAACGTTATATAATTTCTTATAAGGAATGTTATCAAAACTCAACCACATTTTTGTCACCTAATGAGTTTCCATTATGAGATACATAGTCATAATGTATGATGCATTTAGGCACATGGTTTTGAGTGGTGAAGAGATTCCATCCCCCCTCCAAGAAAACTCAATTAAAGGGTGTTATTGTTGAGATCTACATGGAGTGAAAAGAAAAATCTTGAGAAGAGCCAAGAACATAAGACTCAAAAGGTTGAGTCATGAAGATGAAACCAAGGCATCATTCTGAATATCTAGGTAGGTTAGAGGCATGGACCACCCCTAATGCATTGTCAATAACATGATACAATTACCCTTTGTTTGTCTCCTTCTTTCTGTCCTGCTATCAGGTGTTTCTTCTTAAAATCATGATTTCATATATTTAAAACCATCATGTTCTTTTTGGCTCCAGCTATACATCGTTAACTTCTAGTAATGGCTCCTAGCACTGAGTGGCTGATTTTGAAGACAATGAGAGAGAGAGAGAGAGAGAGAGAGAGAGAGAGAGAGAGAGAGAGACAGAGAGAGAGAGAGAGAGAGAGTTAATTAGCACCCAACATTTCTTTGAGGCAGGCTTGCAGGTCACTTGATTTCTTAGTGATTCATTGCCCTGGAATCAGGTGCAGACTTCTGGTCCAATCATCTGCATTCAGGGAGAGGAATTTTACAAAGTCCAGTATCGCTGCTTAGCTACCAGATCTTTGGTGAGGGGCAGGTTTCCTTTGAGGAAAATGTGAGTGGGGCAGGAATTATGATTGACACATCCAGCACTTTCCCAAGACCTCATAGTTAGATAGAAATGGAATTTGAATTCTAACCCCCTGGGTTTAAACACAGGACTCTTCATTACATCACAGCTTACTCTAAGGTAAGAAAAAATTAATTATCTCTTGGTCATGTAAGACACTTCTCTCCCCTCCCACCCACATATGCATGCATATACTCATGTACACTCACACAAGCACCGTCTCTCCCTCTCATTCCCTCCCTCTTCCTCCTTTGTTCTCTTTCTCTCTCTCTCTCATACACTCACACACACACACACACACACACACACACGCACACACATACACACACTCTAGGCCACAGCTTAAAATAGTTCATGCCTAGGGTCCTACATTCTCTGGCATGGTGGAAACATGTAGATTTGTAACTTTAAGATTATATAACTTTCCTCTCAGGGCCAAGGGGTCAAGCAGTAGGTTTGATAAATGAATCCGCTCTGATAACTAATTGAGAAGATGAGGGCCCATTAACAGTTATCATAAGAGCAAGTTCTCTAGAGAAAATCTCCTTTGAATCATTACTCATCATGTTAGTTGTTCTGATATGAATTTCAAATCATATAGGAAACAATGGAAAACCATTGTGGGGACCACTGTGGAGTTCTCTGACAGCAATCTGGTCTGTCACTAACCCTTGATTATATAAATTATAAAGTTGGTCCACTGCTTTTCCTATTTGAGCTCCAACATTCAAGCCAAATTCCTTAGGGACATGAACATTTTTTTTTCTTAAAAATTAAAAGATAGGAAAGTAAATGTTTTCCTTTCTTTCCCCAAAGTCATGATCATGAATATTTTATTTTTGACTCAAGAAACTTACAAATGTGAAAAAAGATAGCAATAGTCAAAAGCAATGGAAGCTAGGATTTTGAGTTGTTAAATGAGCCAGTTGTTCCCTGTTATTCCTCAAAAGAAAGAAGTCTTTTAGGGGTATGAGAAATCCAGTGGTTTTTGGAAAATACTTGGCAAATGTCTAAAAATATGTTTCAAATGTTTTAAACTCAAACAAATTAAAAACATATTTTTTTCCTGGCACTTTCTTCCTTCATTTTAAAGGATATGTGTATTTTTCAGGGAAATTTTAGGCATGTGGCTCTAATTTTCACTTAACTCATCATGATACTGTTTCATAAGAGCTATTCAATGACTAAAAATCCTTATGTCTTTTTTTATAAACCTTTAAAAAAACTTTATTTCTTAGAAATAGGAAGTCAGAGAAACCAGATCCGGCAAAGGACAAGTAAGTCCTGCAAGTTTTTCCCTGACAAGACAGGATCAATCCTGATCCATTTTCTTCAGGTGAGACTTAACTCCCTGAAGTCAAGTACTTTTCTGTAAAGACTGTCTCATTTGAAGGGGACTTCTTTCATTATGTGTCATGACGGAAAGTAGCAAAAACCATTCCAGACCTGCTGATAGTACCCATATATCATTCTAGTGACCAGAAGTGGTTCTGTCCTGTAGAAAGTTATTGGGCCTTAAATTGTTCCCATTATCTTTGAAAAGGTCTTAATGCCCTCCTGTGTTTCTCAGGCAGTATTCTGACTTTTTCTGCACTTCAATTAGTCTGTGTATATTCCTGTTTGTAGTTGTGGTTAATGTTGGTAATAATAATATGCTAAGCTTTTCAGATAGTCTTCTAAAATGGGCAGTTTCCTGTGGCTGATCACTCCACGTATGTTTTTCAATATTCACTTTTTCCCAATGTTCTCCTGTTTTTTTTTGAATACTTCTGAAAGAGGAGGTTTATGTGCTCAACAAGAAAATATATACTTCTCAACAAGAAAATATACAAAAATATATATTTTTGTATGTATGCATGTATGTGTATGAGTATAGGCCAGGAACTATACTAATAGTTAATTAATATAGTTAATTTTCTAATTCTAATTTTCTCACTCATTCAGTCTTTCAGCAGATGTTAATTACATTATAACTTACAATAGCACAAGAACTGTCCAAGATATCAGGGGTGCAAATTTGAAAAAGACAAAAATTCTGAATTCAAAAAGTTCAAAGAACAGTAGTTGAGAAAGTAAGTTAATAAAAAGTAGAATAAAGCATAACAATAGGAGTATATTAAAGACTGAAAGTTGGTGTTTTCAGCTCTCTAGAGGCAACAAAGGAAGAGTTGTAAGAGTAGCTGACAGGCCAGGGTCTTATAAAATGAATGGCTCTTCACCATGCACACAGGAGCAGGTAAGTCTAGGCTGAGGGAGCCATAGTAATGAAGGCATGAAAATGAAAACTCTTGACTCATTTGGATAAAGGCCAAGCATTTGGCATGACTGGTGCTGTGAGAGATGAATCTAGAGTGGCCCAATGAAGGGCATTGTAGGCCGTGTTAAGGGCTTAGAACTTTATTCCAGAGACAGTGGAGATAATTACATGATGTTTGCCTTTTAGAAAAACTATTCTTGTGGCTTTATGGAAGATTGATTGGGAGGTAGGTGGAGAACAAGAATAGAGGAAAGTTTATCTATCTAAAGTACTTACCTAAAAATGTGGGTGAGAAGTGATTGGTATCTGAATTAAAGGCAGCATCCACAAAGATAGAGAGAAAGGAAATAGGGAGGAAAAACATTAAGGAAGCAGAATTGACAAAATTGGTTGTCTATTGAAGGAAACAGGGCAAGATGAAAGGAAGTGAATGTTGTAGGATTACCACCCTCCAAGGAGAAGAAAATATGGAAGTATGGGAAGTGTGGAAAAAGGATGATGAATTCTATTTATAATACGGTGAATTTGAGGTGCCTGTGAGACATCCATGTACACAAAGGGTTCCCTCTTCTCCACATCCTCATCAACACTTCTATTTCTTACCTTTTTAAGATAGCCATTCTGACAGATGTGAGGTGGTTTCTCATTGTGGGTTTGATTTGCATTTCCCTGATTATTAGTGATGTTGGGCATCACTTCATGTATCTGTTGGCAATCTGTATGCTTTCTTTGGAAAAATGCCTATTCAGGTTCTCTACCCAGTTTTTTTTTTTTTTTTTTTTTTTTGTGGGATGCAGGCCTCCCTCTGCTGCGGCCTCTCCCGT
>NC_041228.1:44450009-44482022 GCF_002837175.3 Physeter macrocephalus
TGCATCAGCAGGCGGACGCGCAACCACTGCGCCACCAGGGAAGCCCTCTACCCAGTTTTTAATTAGGTTGTTTGTTTATTGATATTGAGTTGTCTGAGTTCTTTATATATTGTAGATATTAACCCCTTATCAAACATGTCATTTGCAACTATATTCTCCCATTCAGTTGGCTGCCTTTTGCTTTGTTGATAGTTTCCTTCACTGTGCAAAAGCTTTTTAGATTTTATAGTTTTTTAGTTGATGTTGTCCTATTTATTTTTGCTTTTGTTTCCTTTGCCTGAGGAGACAAATCCAAAAAAAATATTGCTAAGAATGTATGTCAAAGAATGTATGGCTTATATTTTCTTCTAGGAGTTTTATGGTTTCAGATCTTACATTCAGGTTTAATCTATTTTGAGTCTAATTTTGCATGTGGTGTGAGAAAATGTTCCAATTTCATTCTTTACATGTAGCTGTCCAGTTTTCCCAAACCATTTATTGAAGAGACTATCCTTTCCCCACTGTATATTCTTGCCTATTTTGCCAGAGATTAATTGACCAAATGTGTGTGGGTTTATTTCTGTGCTCTCTATTTTGCTCCATTTATCTGTGTCTGTTTTGGTGCCAGTACCATACTATTTTGATTACTGTATCTTTGTAGTACAGTCTGAAGTCAGGGAGAATTATACCTCCAGCTTTTTTTTTTTTTTTTTTTCCCTCAAGATTGCTTTGGCTATTTAGGATCTTTTGTGGTTCCATGTGAATTTTAGGATTATTTGTTCTAGTTCTGTGAAAAATGTCATATGAGTATTTTGATAAGGATTGCATTAAATCTATAAATTGCTTTGGGTAGTATAGTCGTTTAACAATATTAATTCTTACAATCTATGAACACAGAATATCTTTCCATTTATTTGTGTCATCTTCAATTTCCTTCATCAATGCCTTACAGTTTTTAGATTATACATTTTTCACCTCTGGTTAAATTTATTCCTAGGTGTTTTATTCTTTTGATGAAATTGTAAATAGGATTATTTTCTTGACTTCTCTTTCTGATAGCTTGTTATTAGTGTATATAAATGCAACAGATTTTTGTATATGAATTTTAGATCCTGCAACTTTACTAAATTATTTATTAGTTCTAATAGTTTTTTTGGTGAAGTCTTTAGGGTTTTCTACATATTATTGTCATCTGTAGATAATGACAGGTTTACTTCTTCCTTTCCAATTTGGATACCATTTATCTCTTTTTCTTGTCTTATTGCTGTGGCTAGGACCTCCAATACTATGTTAAGTAGAAATGGCATGAGTGGACATCCTTGTCTTATTCCTGATCTTAGAGGAAAAGCTTTCAGCTTTTCACCATTGAGTATAATATTAACTGTGTGTTTGTCATAAATAAGATGTGTTCCCTCTATACCAAGTTTGTTGAGAGTTTTTATCATGAATCGATGTTGGATTTTGTCAAATGCTTTTTCTGCATCTATTGAGAAGATCATGTGATTTTATCCTTTGTTTTGTTAATGTGGTCATCATGAAGTTTTTATATGTTGACCTATATTTACTTTTTAAATGATACTCATTTAAATTCAAACACATTCTAAAAGATCTACATTTTTTTACACCCTCCCACCACATCTTGTGTTTTTGAAGTCATACTTTACATCTTCATGTCTGTTCCTTAACGGTTTGTTGTAGTTATAATTGATTTTACAATTTTTGTCTTTTAAACTTTGTACTAGCATATTTAAGTGTTTTATCCACTGCCTTAACTATATGTTTGCCTTTACCAGTGGAATTTTCCCCTTCCTATATTTTCTTATTTCTCTTTATAGCCTTTCTTTTTCACTTAAAGAAGACCCTTTAACTTTTCTTATAAGGTTGGTTTAGTGATGATGAACTCTTAGTTTTTGCTTGGCTGGGAAACGCTTTGTCTCTCCTTCAATTATGAATGATAACTTTGCTGGGTGGAATGTCCTATGTTGTATTATTTCAGTACTTAAAAAATATTATTCCACTCCCTTCTGTCCTGCTGTAAAATCGGCTGATATCCTATGGAAGTTTCCTTGTATATGACTCATTGTGTTCCTCTTTTTGCCTTTAAAATTCTCTCTTTATCCTTAACTTTTGCCATCTTAATTAGGTCTTGGTGTGGGTCTCTTTTGATTCATCTTGTTTGGGATTCTCTACCCATACATCTTGTTTGAGATTCTCTATCCTTCCTGGACCTGTATATCTGTTTCCTTCTTCAAGTTAAGGAAGTTTTCAACCATAATTTTGTGAAATACTTTTTCTGCCCTTTTATCTCTCTCTTCTTCTGGGACCCCTATAATGCAAATGTTAGTATGCTTGATGTCATCCAGAGGTTTCTTAAACTATCCTGATTTAAACATATTTTTCTTTTTGCTGTTCTGACTGAGTAATTTCCACTATGCTATCTTCCAGGTTGCTTATGCATTCTTCTGTAACACCTAATATACTGTTAATTCCTTCTAGAGTATTTTTCATTTCAGCTATTGTAATCTTCAGCTCCGACTCATTCTTTTTTATATTTTCTAGTTCTTTGTTGAAGTTCTCTCTGTGTCTATCTATTCTTTTCCTGGGTTCAATTAACATTTTTGTTACTATTGTTTCAAACTTTTTATCAGGTAAATTATTTATCTCTGTTGCATTAGGTTTTTTCTGGGGTTTTATCTTGTTCGTTCATTTGGACCATATTCATTTGTCTTCTCATTTTGTTTTACTTTCTCTGTTCCTCTCTATGAAATTAGGTGAAATAGTTGCCTGTCCAGGTTTTGAGAATGTGTTCTTTTGTGGGGACATCCTTATGCTGGCTGTGTGTGCCCAGTGGCTTTGGTGGCAGAGCTGAATCTGAAGTGAGCATCTTCTTCCAGTGTGTGCCAGGAGCCATTGCCACTTTGGGAGGTAGGGCTGGAGTTGGAGGGGCTAGAAGCAGAGCCAGGCTTCTCCTTAAGTTCAATGGCAATTGCTGCTCTATTGAGGGAAGGCTGGGGATAGAGGAGCTGAAGCAGGAGCTCTGAGGGAATTGGACTTCTCCCTGGGGTGACGGCAATCTCCACCTTTGTTGGGGGTGGGGCCAGGGCCTGAGAGCTTGAAGTGGCCACTGAGCTGGCTTTGCTCCTTTCCTGTTGCTTGTACAGGGCAGTGCAATGAAATTGCAATGTCAGGCTCTGTCTTAGAGATGGGGTCAGGGCCCAAGGGGTTGGAGCTGCAACTCTGAGCTGGCTGTTTTTTCCCAGGTGTGCATGATTCTTGGGAGCACACATGATAATGGTGATCTCCACCCAGGCTAGAGGCAGTGCTGGGCCTGAGCTGGCTCTGCCTTTACCTGCTGCATGCAACGGTGGTGGTAGTCTTTGCCTTAGTGGAAATCAATGTCAACACAGGAGAGGCTGGAGCAATAGCCTAGTGTGGACAGGGCATGTTGGGGCATCCTAGCAGGCTGGCCAGAGCACCAGGTGGTTTTTTCTCTGCTGTCTCTGTGCTGAGACTGGGAGCAAGCAAGTCTGTGCATGCACTCTTCCAGAGCCTTCTGATGAACCAATAAGCCCCACTGGTTTCAACCATCTTCTCTTCCTTGTGTCATACCCTAGGGTTGGGGTGCCTAATATGTGGCTTTAACCCCTCACTCCATAAGGAGGATTCCCAAGCCTGTGATATCCCCCTCCTCTTCTGAGTCACCCACTAGTGGTATGAGTCTCTATTAGATTGATTCTTGCCCCTTCCTACCAAACTTCGTGTGGTTCTTTCTTTACAGCCTTGGTTGCAGAAGAGCAGTTCTGCTAGTCTTCAGGTTGTTCTCAGCAAGAGTTGCTCTATATGTAGTTGTAGTTTTGATGTGTTTGTGTGGGGTCATGAGTTCAGAGTCTTCCCACTCTGCAATTTTGTTCCCATTCCTTTCAAAACTTTATGTGTATTAACTCATTTGATCCTCATTAAAATCTTTTGTCAGATATTATCATTATCTTCATTTTTCAGACAAATAAAGTTACAGAGCAAGTAAGTGACCTGATCAAAGTTACTTCACAGATTTAATGCAAGGATTTAATAAGGCACTATATGTAAAACGCCCAGCATAGGGCCTGGCACACTTAAAAAAAATTGTCAATATATGTTAGTTTCTTTCCTTCATCTTGCCCATCTAATTCATTTGTAAAGCTCAGAAGACGTGTTGAAGAGATCAAATAAAACAATTGAGGAGACAGAGTTTTGAAAATGAAAAAAAATTTGTATTATATTAATTAAAATTATTGTTACTATTACTCATTAATCAGCCATCAGACCTAAGACCTATGACTGGGAACTCTAGTTTTTTTTGTTTTTTTTTTTTGTGGTATGCAGGCCTCCCTCTGCTGCGGCCTCTCCTGTTGCGGAGCACAGGCTCCGGACGTGCAGGCCCAGCGGCCATGGCCCACGGGCCCAGCCGCTCCGCAGCATGTGGGATCCTCCCAGACCGGGGCGCGAACCCGGTTCCCCTGCATCGGCAGGCGGACGCGCAACCACTGCGCCACCAGGGAAGCCCCGGGAACTCTAGTTTTATAACAGTAGAATGAAGAATACAAAATGCATTTTGAAAATAAGAGTTAAATTTTAAAAGTCATAATTTCTTCTCATAGAAATTATGAGTAGAATTGGCACATAGCCTGGCACATAGTAGGCTTTCAGTAAATGCTTGCTTGCTTGCATACTCATAATGTTTAAGAGCCATTTAAAAATAAAATTCACTTATTTAGTGCCCTCTGAATCACTTATTTAGTGCCTTTATTTTATTTTTAAAATAAAAATCACTTCTTTAGTGCAATCCATACTGTGGGATTTTAAATGGATTAATTTTTCTTGCCCTGGTAACACTGGGGTCAAGAAAATCTGAAGGGAAAACCTAACAAAAGTTCCAAAGGTTGACCGTGAATCAACATATGCAATCTTTCTTTTCAAAGTGTTTGTACTTGAGGTCTGAAGGAGACAGATCCAAGAAATGGGGAGATAAAGGTGTTTACATAAGGCTACTCTTAGCAGTGTTTTCAGCATATTTTTGTCTTATGAGCAAATTCATAATTACTTTGTGTTTCAGCTATTTTTAAGTCAATTCATCTGTATGTTGTAAAGTAACTTTGAACTAAATTCACATTTTATCTCTCTCTGTCTTTCCATGTGTATTTCATTTCCTTTAACCACTGGTTTTGAAATCCCTTTGCCTAAAGCTTTCACGTCTGTTTGGAGGAGCTTCCTACACATACCCTCTAAATTGTCTTTTCGGCAGGGGTATGTACACAGTGTCTTGAACATTGACTGGTAATTAATGCAAGTTAAAAGATTCATCTCAGAAGTATTCAGTTATTTGCCACAATGCATCCACTGTCTTTCTCGTGGTATAGGCTTTGTAAGCATGTGCATCTTACTCTATGACTCTTTACTACTCCTTTTTTCTCCCTCTTTTTCCAAAGAGGTGAGTTTAATGGCTCCAGGAAAGGACGGAGAGAAAGGCAACAGAGAGCAGGAAAGAGACAGAAAGATAGGAGTGCAGAAATATGCATAGAGGGCCCTGCCTCCAGTTCGCAGGATGCTCCAAACTTTTGGCCTGTTACCAAGATATCTGGGGAGCTATTGATAAATAAACTACAGCCAGAAAAATTACCTCTAAAAAAAAGACAAATTCTGACCAACATACAGATCAAGCAGTTTGGGAGATTTTTGGAAACTCTTAAACCTTCAAAACTTTTGAGCAGTTCAGTGGCACCTGGGGATTGATAAATTATTAACAATTATTAATTGATGATTGATAATTAGCTTTCATTGTTTACTTTTATCAAAACAACCTTTTTAGGAACAGAAATCATGGTTTATATTTCTTTCTTTGTAATTGGTGCCTGGCACATAGTAGGCTTTCAGTAAATGCTTGCTTGCTAAATGAATGAATGAACTTTCTTTTTCCATATCAAAAGATATTGACAATTATCATAGAAAGAATTAAACCCAGTATCTAGGAAGCAAACTTTCTTTCCAAGAGCTGTGAACATAGAAACCTTATACTATTTCCAAGATGCTGAAGGACTTGTGTATATAGTCAGATATTGACATTTCTTTTAATTATATCAAGACCAAGAACGAATCTTGGGTAACTTAAATAAATTTGAAAATAAAGAAACTTCTCAAAATCAAGGTGAAGAGAAAAGGGAAATGAAATAAGTGGAAAGCCCAAGAGAAAAAGCTCTTGTGTCTAGAGAAATAGTAGCCTTATTCTACACATCTTTCATACAAATTATTTGGCAAGTACATGTAAACCACCTTGTGATACTTTTTAATTTGGTGTCTTCTATTCCTATTTAACTTTTCATACATTTATTTTTCTCTTTCTGACTGTAGTGTAAGTTCCTTAAAACAGAGAATACTGTATGTTTATCACATATGTAGCACTTTTTTACACAGCGTGTGTATGTCTGTGTATGTTTCTGTGTGTGTGTATACAGTGATTCTCATATTTTTCTTTCTTTTTTTTTTTTTTTTTTTTTTTTTTTTTTTTTTTTTTTTTGTGGTATGCGGGCCACCCTCTGCCGTGGCCTCTCCCGTTGCGGAGCACAGGCTCCGGACGCACAGACCCAGCGGCCATGGCTCACGGGCCCAGCCGCTCCGCGGCACGTGGGATCCTCCCAGACCGGGGCGCGAACCCGGTTCCCCTGCATCGGCAGGCGGACGCGCAACCACTGCGCCACCAGGGAAGCCCCTCTCATATTTTTCTAATCATGTTTTAGTAAAGGTGAGTACCAAGAGGAAGAGCCAAGAACTAATTCTGCAAGTAAATTCTTCAGCTGGCATAATCACTTATACAAATCAATGGTATTTACTTGCATGTTCACACATATTTATAGTGCTTTATGTCTTAACTAGTTGTACATAACTGGCCACATATGGAAACCTGTCCACTTGCAGATGGGCACATCTTCCTACAAGTGATTGTCTGTGTCCAAATTTAGAGAGTTATTTAGTGACATTCAAAATCAACCATAGTATTAACATAACTTTGAAAAACAGTTCCAATGCCTTTCTAAGGCGCTTATGAACTGGGTCTTTCCAACTAACAACAGTATGTACTTAGATTATTTTTTGGATTTGGACACCAGCTTTTGATTTTAAGATCTGAGGCTACTGAAATTAAACTTTGCTGAGCACCTAGTGTTTACTCTGAAATTCATTCTTATTGTGTCTCACATCAGCCAAGGTAATCATTGGTAATAAATTAGCTTCTAATATTTCTTAGTTATATAAATTGACCCCTTTTTGTCCATTTAATGTTGGGAGGATGGGAAGACATAGTCCATCATCACAGAAAAAAATCTTACTATAGAAGATCAAGTATATACCAAGAAACCAGAGAATGGATTTAAAACATTTTGCTTTTCCCCAAAATCACCTGTAAGTTCATATAAGTCCTCCTTGGATTGGCATGTGGGAGTATCTACTGTGTGTGTTGTTGTCACAATTTGCCCTCTCCTTTTGCCCAGACTAGTAGGATTCCATTTCTTTTTTCTCTGAACCTCAAGCCATCGCATCAATCTTTTTGTTTCATCTGGTTTCCCTTTAGGAAACTACTCTGAGAATAGAGGATAAAGGACAGCAGGCTTTCAGGATCCAGTCTCAAATTGAAACCTCTAAAAGATCATCTTTTTATTGCCAAACTGTCCTCTGAACACAACTTTGGGGGTTATTTTGCTTTAAAGTATCTCTGCTTCTTTTTTTGTTTTGCAAAAACTCCCTCCTATTATCCTAGCTTGGTATTTGTTACACCTCAGAAAGTAGCTGATGGTGGAAGGAAACCAAATTTTGCTACAGAACATTAGATGATACCATCACATTTTTCTGTCTCTTGTGCCTTTATCTTCCACCTTTTATTTCACTTTATTTCTATTAAGTTGTTTCATCTCAATGTTACTTTTCCTGTGATCGCTCAAATTAGTAAATCATTGGTTGGACTTTGTAATTTACTCAGTGTATTACATCAACTCATGTTCTGAATGGAAAGCAAAAATGAGTAATTGCTGCAACAACTGTTTATAGAAAGGCTAAGAGCCTTAAAAGATAAAATAGTAACAATAATGATATTGGTAATAATAACAGCCTTGAGGATAAACACCTCAAGCACCATTCTAAGTGCTTTATATACTATAACTCATTTAATTCTCACAACAATTGCAAGATGTGGACACTATTCTCATTTTACAGATGAAGACACTGAGGCAAAAAGAGATCAAATAATTTGCCTAATAGCTAGCAAGAAGGAGAGTTGAGATTCAAACAGTCTGGCTCTAGAGTCTAAGTTTATAACTGTCACACTATTAAAAAATATTGTGGGCATTGCATCTATCACACATATTAGCCTATAATTAATTGGTTTATAAAAGGCATGATTTAATAGAGCAAAGAATTACTGCATACTGGAAAGAGAACTGGCTTGCTGATCCCATAGATCTAATCTCATCTCTCTTGCTTACTAATATAGGGTCTATAATTGGGAATTCCCTTGGAAACCTCCTCGGTTTCTGGCATAACTCACTGAGGTAAAAGACCAGTCTGTTTTGCAAAATTTTTAACATTTATTGATTTTATCATGGTCATTGGCCTCAAGAAATCAGGCAGCATATGGACATTGGAAAGTGTATTTTCTGCTTCTGTTATGTCCTATAGTGACCCATTTCAAATACTTTTTAACTCAATGTACTGGAAGCCATTTGCCATCCCAAACTTTAATTATTAATGTATAAGTGTTTAAAATATATGCATTAAGGCTGATAAAGCAGTGTCTGATTAATGGGCTTTTCATAAGTGCACTGACACAACCTTTTTAAAAAAATTAATTCAGGCTGAAAATGAACATCATCCATTTTGCTATCATATTTTATCAGTCTGGAAAGTGCATTCTCACTTCAGTTTTCAGCTCTGGATGCAGAACACTGTGAAAGATGACAGAATTTTAATGAGAAAGTGAACAACATGCCATCAACACCCTTTTGCCAGTAAAAATGGCACAACATCAAAGCTTTAAATCATGTTCTCTCCATACCTTTTGGACATCTGTGATTCTGTCTGAGTCCTCAAAATCTGCTACATCCATCACCAGGTGCAGCCTTTAAACATGGAGGCACTGTCTACTTCACTGGTTGGCATGGCAACAGTTGTCAAATCATCCCTTGATAATGCTCTTTAATTGGTTGTATATATTATTCTGAGATGCGTGATTACAAAATGATGTACTGAGGGCTCTTAAGTGTGCAGACCAGCCTAGCTGCATTTAAAGATGCATTGATCCCCTGCCTTTACCCAGAAAACTGACCCTCAGAGTGCTGGAACACTCAGGAAGAAGCATAAATATTAAGTGTTAAGGAAAAGCGGTAAAGCAAAGGCACAGTTAATTGCTACTCCAAGTGCATGTTAACTTACTAAACACCAACAGGCTGCATGCTGCATGAAGATATAAAGATATTTCTTAAAATCACATGTAGAAATCAGTCTATTCAAAGATAACATTATTACCGGAATAGAATTTTTTTATTGCATTGGTGGAGAAGTTATAGACTATTTGGAGACACATGGCATAATCTCTCTTCATTAGCATGCCTTGGGTTTTTTCTTCTCATGACTCTTTAGATACAATTAGTACAGAATGTGTTGCCAATGTATTGGCTCTCCCGTTGCCTCCATCTCTCAGCTGAATGGCATTCTGTGATTTCTGGCATCTCTATTCAATTGTGAGCAACATGGAAGTGATTAACTTGGAAAGTATGCCTAAAGCATCCTGTTGTTTTCATTTCAAGGCTTTTTGTTTCCCTCTATAAAATATCCCTTCTAACATTCCCTCTGCTCTCAAACTTAAGTCCAGCGCAATCTACATGAAAGTATAAGGGTGGTTCCCAGTCTAGCAGCATCAGCATCACCTGGGAACTCATTAGAAATGCAGACTCACTAGAAGCTTTGGGAGAAACAAAAATCTATGTTTTAATAAGCTCTTAAGGATTCCTATGCAGTTCACATTTGAGAACCATGGGAATAGGCTAGTCTTAGTTGCACATTAGAATTACCTGGAGAACTTTAAAAACTACCAAAACATGAGCTGCATCTTCCAGAGATTTAATTGCTTTTAGATGCACCTGGTACTTTCCCATGTGAATCTTATGAGCTGAGAAGATTGAGGCACCCTGGTATAGGACAACAACATTGAATGTAAGATACTGAAGTGTTTAGGAGATGGTTATTAACAGATATTCTAATAGTATTCTTTTTGTTTTTATTTTTTAGATCTTATTTCACATTTGTTCATTTAGTTGTACTTTCAGCATTCATTTAGTGCATATTATATGCCATGTGCTGTACTCAGCTTTGGAGATATAATGAAAAACACAGTCTTTAAATTGGGGGAAGGGGCAGACAATAAAATAGTGAACAGAAGAAAGCAAATGCATATGTAATTATAAATGATGATAAATGCTCTAAAGAAAACAAATCAAATACTGTGATGTAGAATCCAGTGGACCTACTTTATTTAGGGAAAGTCTAAAAGGGTGATATTTAAGCTGAAAACTAAAGAATGATTGTAAAAAATTCTATGATTAGGTGGACTCTGGTTGCAGGGTGCAGTTGTGTGTTTGGGGATAGGTAGAGGAGTGTTCTAAGAAGAGGAAAGAGCATGTATACAACCTGTACTGAAGGAAAGCACTTGATGTGTTCAAGGAATTGAAAGAAGGCCACAATAGCTGACACCGAAGGGCTAGAAAGAAAGACCCAGACAAGTTTGGAGAGGAAGGTATGAGGTCTGGTTCTGATATGAGGTGAAATAAAGAACCATGTAGGTGCCACAGTGTGGTCTGAAGAAGAGGAAGTAATACGAATAGATGTCCTCAGGTTATTTCAAGTCAGTAAAGTCAAGGAATCTTTTAAACTAATCACTTTTCAGCAGGTTTCTAACTGCTTAAACATATTGCTGCCACTTCAGTTCAATGTTTTGACTCTTACTCTTTCAGAAACTCTTGGCCTTCTTGGCTGGAGCAGCTTTGGATGGTATGTTGCCTGAGTTGAAATAATCTAGTACTGACTTTTAGATCTAGAGTCATAATGAAAATCTTAAGATATAGGTAAATTTTCCTGGAGTGACTTTGGATTTTTAGCTTCATCTTTAATTACTAGCAGCAGAAGAAATGGACTTTTTCTTTACTCTCTATATAGTGGATATAACTGTATATCTAAATAAGTTGAATACGTAAGGAGGAAACAGAGATTTCCCCTTTTGAACGTTTGGATTTGTTTTGCCACATTTCTTTGTGCCTCTTGTGTTCTTCTTTACATTCATGTGCTAAATGTTTAGTGCTTTTACAGTCTTTCTGGAATCTAATTTTCTAAATTATATATATATATTATGTATATATACATAATATATATATATATTATATATATATTATGTATATATACATAATATATATATATTATATATATATACTGGTTTACTATTGCCACAAGTTATTTCTGTCTTTGAATTTTAGTGTCTTATAAGCATCAAAACTTCCTTTGGAACCAGTCCCAGTAGAGATGAGAGAGTTACAGCCAAATTACCTATCAAAAGTATGTCAAACAACCCAGTAATTAAGTATCCATTTGCCATACAAGAGGTCCAAAAGTTTGAAATAATTAAATCAGGTTATATCAAGCTTAAGGTTTATACTAACTTTGTAAATAAGGACAGCATGACAGAAACAATGCAGTTTTAAAGGAGACCTTACAAATACTACTTATTAAAATTGTTGAAAAGGAATACTATGATGATTAGCAGGAATAGGGTTTCTTTTTTTTGTTGTTTTGAATTTGACAGATGATTTTCTTTTTCTTTTCTCTTTTTTTCACAACTCACACACACACAGTGTATTTTATTTTTACAAGAGATAAATAAACTGACACCAAGCATTGTAAATGGATGACCACAACAAAAACAACGATTGCAATTACCAAACACGAAACACACTCATACTATGTCATAATATTGACATTCAGTCCAGTACTCATCCACTGTAACAGCTCCTTTAATTTGCAGTGAAAATTGATTTGTATATTTTTTGCCTCTGAGTCCTTGTGGGATTTTTTTTTTTTATTCAAACAGAAAGTCACAAAAATTATAATCATCCTCATCAGTTCAGTCAGTCCCATGTAATTAATTTTTTTATCTTGATCTTTTGTTAGCACTTTTATGAATTCATCAGTTTTCCATTAGAGTTCTGAAAATGCTTATTCATTCAGTTCAGCTGTATAGTCAGTTACCAGAAACCTGCACTTGTCAGTCTTTTCCATGAATTCCTTGAAGATGAAACCCTTTTATAGGAACATTTTTGCAAAAGCATCAGAGTACACCCAGAACTGTCTGTAAATGACGGAAGACTTAAAAATGACTGTGGTTAAAGATTTGATGTAAGTTCATAAAAATGCAATTGACAAGGAAATTTAGTTATTTCTGAGATATACATTTTAAATTAATAACTAGAATTATGACTTATAACATTATACCAGAACATATAAGATTTTTAGAAATTTCATGTAATGTCTGAAACATTTATATTAACATATTTCCATACAAATAACCCAAAGAAAGTTTAGTATTAGTTGTTTTGTTTGTTTGTTTGTTTTTTATACTGCAGGTTATTACTCATCAATTTTATACACATCAGTGTATACATGTTTCTTAAAAAAATATTTTTCACCATAAAGCTAAGGATACACATAGATAGAAACAGTAAGTCTAGTGAGCAAATTGGAATGTAGACTGGAAACTTCACTGCTTTCCCCAGGTGAAGTCACTGGTAGGTTTATTATCTGTGCTCTAGCAAACACCTTGTCCTTCAATGCTTCTTTGAGATCCAGAATGAGAGCAAGTCAATCAACACATGAGTAGAGTTTAGGAGGATTGCCTTTTTCATTCTTTAGAGGTTATCAGAGGCCAAGGAGAGGTGAGTAACTGAACCATGGCAAAGGACATTGAGTCAATCAAGAGAAATGTAATGGTGAGTGGCTGGAAGGACTCTTTTTTAGATCTTCTTGTCCCACTTGGTTTAAAACTAGCATAAGATACTACATTATGATAGTGACTTTAACTGTTCTCAACTTGTTATAAAAAGCTCTAGACCTAGTAGCTCACATGATTTTCCCTGGGGCAATATCACTTCTCTTTGAAAAACAACTTTGAAAACATTTAAATATATATGCAGTGAAAAATAGCATTTTCTCCCTAAAATTACATTTATTGACAAGCAGATCATGAAAAAAAAGAAAGAAAAAGAAAAAAAGAAAGAACTTCACTTTGTGTAGACATCTGGAATGGAATGCAGGAATTATCTTTTATATTCCACAAAATAATATACCAAATTATCTCTATTCACTCTCCATTTTCAGATGGTACTCAACAGGCACATTGTGCAGGAAACATCAGCAGTTAGAGAGAAATTGTGGAGAAAGCAAGTCTGGAGTTCACAAATGTGCAGACACAGCATGGTATGTGATCGGTCATGGCACAATGCATACTGGGGACATCTTTGTGTTGATGTTTCCACTGGGATAATTAAGAGTGGCATTGTGAGCCCAGAGGGAGATATGAACTTCTAAAAGAAGGAATTTCTCAGAAAGAGGAATGAGGACATCATTTAATGAACATTTTCTGAATGTTTACTCTGTGTCAAACACTGAGGCTATAAGAAGTTTCTTGTATATTGGGGGGATATAGACAGTAAAGATGTAATTACGAAATATGTGATAGCAATAATAAAAATGTTAATATTTATTGATCATTTACTAGCATGTTAAATGTACTTCTATCTTATTTAATTTAAACTTCATAAAAACTTAGGACATTTTTTGTAAAGTTTACTATTTCTATTACTGTAACTATTAAAATTACTATTGTTACCCCATTTTGCAGATGAAGAAACTGAGGCCCAAGCAGTCTATATATGTCCCTCAGGTTAATCATCTGGTAAGTGGAAGAGCGGAGATGCAAACTCAGTTTTGTGTGGCTCCAGAGACTGTGATTTAAGCTCTCTGTTACACTGTCTGGGGGAGAGGAAGGCAGATAAGGAACACAGAGATGGGGCCAAGGTCTGGCCTTGCTGAGGAAAAGGGGAAATTCTTCCATGAGAAAATGACTAGCTAGGGACTGCCTATTCTTTTCTCTCCCACTGGGATAAATCTCATTTTTCCACCGAGGGAAGTCTAGAAGAAAATTGTTGCTGGGCTTCCCGTGAGAGGCTGCACAGCCTTGTGGTAAAGAGCATTGACATGGAGCTTGCTGGGGTGAAACCTTTGCACACAGCTTTGGAGCTATGCAACTTTAGGCAAGATTATGTAAAATGGAGATAAAGATTTCTACCTCATAGGTTCATTATGGGAACTGAATTAAATGAGCTTATCTCTGTAAAACATTTACACTTAGCACACACTACACAAGTATTAAATAAATAAATTTGAAAAAGTTATAATACCAAAAATATCAGCAGAAATTCTTCTTTGGGATAGTTAATCACAAATGGCTTTGCTTAAGAATGCCTTCTACTTCTAAAACATATTTCATCTCAGGTGGAATATTAAGGTTCTTGGTGGCAACAAGGGAGGAGGGCCTTGGGATGAGAAGGGCTGGGGTGTCTATCTTGGGTTTTACAAAAAGAGCTTGATTTTGGTGTTCAAACATTCATGGATTCAAATCCTGCCTCTGTCTTTTGGATCTTGAACATACCATTTAATAACTTTATTCCCAATTCTTATTGGAGAAATGAGAAAAATAACTCCTATAATTAAATGAATTATTTTTTATGACAAAACTTGTCATAGACTAGGGACTAAAATGGTGGCTGTTAAGAATATTACCACTTATTAGTGCAATAATTTAGGAAAACCCAATTTATCTCTGAGTTTCAATTTTCTGATATATATATATCAAGACTTATGGAAGTTATAGTATTTATATACATAGTATTAAAGTAGCTAAGAAAGTTATTTCAATTCAGGAAAGACAAAGAAATGAGTAGGAGGGAAATTCTTTTATTGTTTATCAGGTACAGTACTTGACTTATATTTAGGGGTCATGTGTATTTATGAGAGACAAATTTAAATGACTGACAGTTTCTCCATCATTCTGGTGGCTTAGCAGACAGCTGGCTCAGCTGGACTGACCCAGGTAGTCAGTATTACTGTCAGTTAAGGATCTTCCTAGGGCCCTCATGTATAGACTTTGCCCTTAAGTATGTGACGCCAACAGCATTGTTCCTGGGCTTGAAGATCTATCAAAATATTTTTTGGTACTCAGAGAAACTAGGTGTTCCCTAGCCCCTCTTAGGCTAACCTGTAATTATGTACTGAGATGTGTGGCAGGGCTCATACTCTCTTGGCCTGCTCACTGTCACATATGTAGTCAGCTGGCCTGTGCAGGCCCCTCTCTCCTGGAATCTTGGTCATAATGTGTTATGACCACCTATGCCTGGCCTATGCTGTGAATAATGTCAGTGCAATGCATATGTTCTTTTACTTTTCTCTTTCTAAGTTTTGTCCCCAATAAACCCTATATTATGCTTGTATTATGTGGCACTATTGATGTGTATCCATGATCTGCTAGCATAACATGTACCAAAAATATCTGTCTTTAAATTATACTTTGAGTTGCAAAATCTTCTCACAAATAGGTGGCATAAGGGCCTGAGATCAACCTCTGGTAAATAGTTGCACTGAAAAAAATTGTGGGCAGAATGCCTCACACTTCACTATTTCAATTATCTCTCTCTCTCCCTCTACCCACTCTCTCCCTCTTTTCTTTTTGCTGGGTGATAGCATTTGATTCATAATTCATGAAAATTAGCTGCACATATGATTCTACTGTCCAATTTATTTTATGAGGGGTTTTGATGATTTCATGGGAAGGACCCATCCCATACTTGGGAAGAAGTTGACGAGAGGTGAGTAGTGTCTTCTCCCTGGAGCCTAGGAGGATGGCAGTGGTGGTGGTGGCCACAAATGGAAGACAGCTCTAGACAGTGTAGTGACAGGTTCATAAGTCTCCAAGCCAAAGACAACTTTCAGAGAAGGCCTGCACTGTGCAGGAATGGGCCTGTACTGGTACTCCTGCTGTGCTCAGACACTGACTGGGGGCAGCCTAGGGGAAGAATGGTCTTGGCACAAATGTAGAGGTGAATCCAGAGGCACTGCAGCTGGATCTGCCAGGCAGCCATGCTCCAGGCAGCAGGAGATCTGAGCAGTGTCTTTCCATGACTGCTGCAGCCTTAAGACCCTATAGGATCTAGTCTCTGGCTACTTCTGTGCCGTATCACCAACCACAGTCCTGCTAGCTTATCTGCTCCTGTCCTGCTGACCTCCTTGCCACTTCCTGAACACAATGAATATTCTCCTGCCTCATGGCCGATGCAATAATTACTTCATCTACCTGGAAAATTTTTACCATATATTTATCTGTATGGTTTGCTCCCTCAATTTGGTTTTCCTTAAAGAGTTCCATGACAGAGTTGCCACTCTGACCACTCTATCCAAAATAGCACATTCCCTGCTCCATCATACTCCATTGTACTCTCCATTTTTTTTCTACATTGTGTTTATTTTCTGTTTATTTACATAAGAAGGTAAGCTTTATGAGAGCAGCCCTCACTTTTGTTCTCTAATAAATGACATGCATCTAAGATAAGTGTCTATCACATATTAAGTGCTCAGTAAATGTTTTTGGAATGAATAAATATTTACTTGCATTTCATTCATTCCACACAATCTCACTTATTGTAAACAGTACCTTTATATGCCAGGAGGGAGATCTATTACTTTAAGACACATGTCAGTAAGAATTACTTCTATAATCTGCTGAAGAATCTCTACCTGGGAGATGATAAATGTTCTCACTGATTTTAAATTTCATTACACAAATCAGTGGGGGGTGGGGGGGAAAGAACTTCCTTATTTTTAATTGACTTAATTTATTTACAAAGTCTTGGACTCAAATGAGCTTTTCTACAATAGAGCATACACCAATCTCTAAATCAATACGATGTCTTTTGCTTACGTTTTATCACCATTGTGTTATGTTTTACTCATAATTGTGTAGTTAGTCTCTAGATATTGTAACCCCTCCTACCATCACCCCTACTTCTCAGCACTCCATCTTTCATTCCTTTCATAGCAAAATTCAATTTACATTTTGCTTACATTTTTGTGCTCTGATGGCCCCTCTGGATTACTAATCTCCACAGGGTTCAAGGACTCCACTAATCGGTATTCTCTACTATTTTAATGACCACATGGAATGCAATCCATTCTTTTAGATTATTACTGTTGACGTTAAGTGGAACTCAGTCTAAGCCTGATTCTTTTGACTCACCACTGGATACCTCTTTCACACACTCAGTCTGTTGCTGTTTATCATTATTCCTTGTTCATATTCCTCATTCATTTTCCATTTATGTGAATATGGTTGTGTGCAGGCCAATTTTACTTCAGTTTTAAAGTAGAATTTCTTGAGATCCAATTAAGCATTTTTCTAATGCTCAAATACACAGTGTCTACTACAGGATTCCCTTTGTGCTCTAATTTAAAATGAAACTGAAAGGAAATCAATCAAGTTCCTTTGGCATAGGTTGGTTGTTATAAACTCATGCTCTTTATTGCTTATTTTATGTTCCTCTGCCTTTTACAGAAATACTTTTCAGTATGTTTCCACTATTTCAGTAGATTATTACTAAACATTGATCACACTGTTTGTTTTTCAAGAAGTTAATACTATTTTTGTATTTCTTGGTTCTATCTTAGTTCTTACTGATTTAAAAATGACATTTAATATGAAATGATTAAGCAGTTCATCTGACAAATGTATGTGTATCTACACTATTAGTTACTTATAATATATGAAGTTTTCCCAATAAATTTATTCATAAAAATATAATATCACAGAAGCACTCCCCTAGAAGACAATGCTCTGTTTTATGAAGTACAAGCAAGAAAATGGCTATGAATTTACTAGCTTCATCATGAAGAAAAGACATAGAGAGATGGTAAATGTATTAGTTTCCTAAGCTACCATAACAAAGTACCACAAATTAGGTGTCTTAAAAAACCATAAATTTATTCTTTCATAGTTTTGGATGCCCAAAGCTCAAAATCAAGGTGTTCACAGGCTAGCCTCCCTCTGAAGGTTCTACGAAAGAGTCCTTTCTTGCCTCATCCTAGTTTGTGGTGGTTACTGACAATCCTTGTCTTATAGCTGCCTTACTCTATTCTGTCTGTGACCTTCCCTGTGTCTCCTCTGGGTCTCTCTATTCAAATATCCTTCTCTCTTCTCTTATAAATAAATCAGTCATTGGATTTCAGTCCTACCTTAATCTAGTATGACCTCATTTGAACTTGATTACATCTGCAAAGACCTTATGATAGTAATAATAAAGTCATATTCACAGGTGCTAGGGGTTAGGACTTAAACATATCTTTTTGGAGAACACAATTCCATTCATGACATCCAAGTTCCCAAACCTCTGAATCTTTGGTCAGTTACTGTGCTAAAAATACACCAGAAAGATTGTCTTAGTCCATTTGGGCTGCTATAATAGAATACCACAGACTGGGTGGCTCAAACAACAAACATCTCTTTCTCACAGTTCTGGAGGCTGGGAAGATGAATATCAAGGCACTGGAAGATTCACTGTCTGCTGAGAGCCCACTTTCTGATTCTTAGATGACCATCTTCACTCTGTGTCCTCACATAGCAGAAAGAGGACTAGAAATTTCTCTGGTATCTCTTTTCTAATGGCACTAATCCCATTCATGAGGGGTTCATACACTGGGGTTTAGGATTTCAACATATGAATTTGGGAAGACACATTCCATAATAAGTATAATCTGGACAGTACAGTAGGATTCAATATCTGATTGCTCTCCGATTCTGGTGACCTGCTCGGGGGCTGGAGTGATCCTTTGGCTTAGATTAGAGGCAGACTCAGTGTCTTGCCCATTACACTTTTTTTTTTTTTTTCTTTGCATTGAGTCCCATTCTGGTTCTAAAAGAGACTGAGAGACAAAATCAAAAGAGGCAACATATACATAAATGGCAACGATGGGGGGAGAGAGAGACAGACAGAGACAGAGAGAGAGAGGGAATGAATTCCTCAAAAGGGAACTATATACTGCAGCAAGATCTTTTAACCTCTTTGCTACTCTGTGGAAGGTACCACTATCATCATGGCTAATTATGGGCTGAATCCCTTTCAGAGCAATTAGAGGGAAGAATTGAACTCTTTGTGAAAGTTTAAATGCCTCAAATAATTCTGAGAGGCAATAATTCTGTCTTACTTATTTTGTAACTTAAGAGATTGCTTAAGCCTGTGGTATGCCAGTAAGCTGTCTCTATTTTTAAAAAGTCCTGATTTGTAGCGTTTGTCAATTTACATGGGGCAAATACTTCCACCATGGTCAATTTCATGATACCAATGGTTTAACAACTGGCTTTCAAAACTCCTGAAAATTTTATAATTGGATCTTGTGAGCCAGTATATAACATAAATATGGTCTCATTATGGTTTAAGACATGAAAAATATGTAAAAGGGAGCAGGGAATGTCAAAATTTAGCTTTTTTTTGTTTTAAATTTAAAGATGCAAATTAAGTCAACAAAAGGCAGCCCATGTCAAGTTATCAGTTACTTCAAAAATTGTAATCTTTCATGTCAGTGAGTTTACACTGTCATGGGCATAATTTCAGGTAGATGTTTAAATCAGTGTAAATTTCATAGAAAAGAACTTGCTGACCCTATTCAAACCAGTACCGCCTCCATCACTCTATTCTCTTGCTCTGCATTATTTTTCCTTTTAGCACTTATCACTATATAATATTATATTATTTATTAATTTATTTTCTGTTTTTTCCTACTATATAAGCTCCATGGGGTAGGGGTCATGTTTATCTCATTCACTGTGGAATGGCCATACCAAGAACAGTGCCTATCATTTAGTAGGTACTCAACAAATATTTGTTGAAATAATAAATGGATGAATAAATGAATGTGTGAATGAAACTTAAAAATCTATTCTGATTTACACATATTGCTATAATTTATTCTTCTTAAGTCCTGCTTAATAGTTTGTCATAGGTATGTACCACAATTTATTTAATCAATCTTCTATTAGGTGTATCTTCCTGTATTGAATATCCTTATGTGTACATTTTTGTACACCTGCATATCTGTGGGTTAAATATCTAGAACTAGAATTGCTGGGTTAAAGAATATATACTTAAATTTTTGGTATGTATATCACCAAGTTGCCCCCGAAAGTAGTTATACAGATTTGTATTCTTTTACTGATTAAAAAAAATCCAATTTCTGAGTTTTTAAAGTGACTTGTTAACAAATAGGCCTAGATGGATATTTCAAATTCATGATGAAATACACGTAGTTCAAATGAAAAGCCAGCCTCAGGCTTGATGAACACTAGAAGAATTTCCATTTATATTAAGAACAAGGCAAAGATGCTCACTGAAGACAAAAGAGTTGGATGGAGCAGGACTTTGGAGATGGTTGATGAGGCATGGAATGATGGGTTGAATGATCAGGGTCAACAGGGCATTCCACCTCCAGATGTGCAGGCATGGAGTGCACAAGGGGGCACATCTAACAGAGTGCCATTCACATGATAGACAGTACAGATTTGTGTATTTGATATGACAATTTTCTGGAGATAGCAGGAAACCATCTTGTTCCAAAAAAATCAGGATATTATGACAATTTTCTGACAGATGAAAGGAAACTGTTTTGAGGAAGAGTACTTATTCTAATTTGCTCAAAGGTACAAAATGGGCTAGTGGTGGCTCTGAAAGACAGCATCGAAATATGGCCCAGCTCAGCCCATCCACTATGTCAGGAGCTGAATGGAGCCAAAGAAGCAACAGATTATCCATTGCCATTAGAGTGAGTTCTGTATGTGGTCTGGGCTGATGAGCCACAAGATCAGTTTTCTCATTGCAATCTAGTGAGGACCAGCCACTGACAGTTGCTTGTCAATTGACAGGTGAAGATCATCTGGCAGAAGTGAGACTTGTCCAGACTCTGAGATTTGTTGAAATCTATCACTTTACCTGCCCAGAGCATACTAAAGCATCTTTAAACAGAAAAACAGAAAGTGGGATCCTTGACACCAGAGACATGGGAAGGAACTCTCCCAGCACCTGTTATCAGCTGAGATAAAATGGACATACGTTTGTATACGTGTGATACAATATTGTTTGATAAATTCAAGCGATTTGTAAATTCATGGTATCTTTATTACATGTGGCTCTGGATAAGCGTGTGGAAATGTATGCCAGGTATAGAATTCTCTGGAACAAATTCAGGCTGTTCAAAAGAAAAATACTTTGCTTAGAAAGAGAAGAAACAAAGTAACTATATGTAAAAGCTAGACGAAAAAAGGAAAATTGGGTCAGATTGGAACCAAGATGAACATAATTACTGGAGTACACAAATTCTTATTTTTTAGATGAAAGTGGGCCTTAATGTCCACATCCCCAAGTCCCCTGGCTTGTCAACTTTCTGTATAAACAAATGCCTGATTGATGCTATACCAATGTGAGGAGAAGGCTCCTCTTGTCACCATTGGAATGGAGAGGTACTTTTGAAGCTCTAAACATCCAAATAATTGGAGCCAATCCCACAGGAAAAACTTACTCAGCTTTTGGCTATATCCAGAACAGACTGGTTCCCTTATTAATATGTGCTTTGGAATGCATTTCGCTGCCTACATATGTTATAAGTGATACTAGCACTGTCTACAAGAACCTCTAAAACCACATTGTAGTTGTATCCCTTATTTGTTATTCTAAATTAATGTGCTCAACTCACATTAAAAAATGGTGTTGTAAGTGATATTTAGGAAAATATGCAAGAGAATTGTAAAATGATTTAAAGGCATGATCTTGGGCTAAAATTGAAAATAACAGAAGTTATTATGACTTAAGAGAATATGGGTCAAGTGCTGAAAAAGATCTTAGATTTTTTTACTCATCTATTCAACAGGGACTTATTAAGTACCTCATATGTGAAGCATTTTGTGAGCTATTGTAAAAGTTAGAAAAAAAAAAAGGGAGGTGTGGCCCAAAGTTCACTTGAAACATGTAGATCAATGGGAAAACTGAGGCATGCTTACATGGAAATAACAGGAGAATGAGGAGTTAAATAACAAAGCACCAACGTATTGCCTGGGCCACAGTGAGTAGTATAGTCTACAAATGGTACAGAAGAAACAAATATGAATTGAAGTGTAGAGAAGATTTCTTGGAAGAAATAGAATTTGAGCTATATTTTATTTTATTTATTATTTTGTGTTTAGATTTTTTTAACATCTTTATTGGAGTATAATTGTTTTACAATGGTGTGTTAGTTTCTGCTGTATAACAAAGTGAATCAGCTATATGTATACATATATCCCCATATCCCCTCCCTCTTTGAGCTATATTTTAGACTAGGTAGGATTTTTCAATTCATTAAACATCGTGAGCAGTGACTTGCAAACTGAAATAAGCATGGACTCCATTTCTATAAAAAGCTGAGAACTCAAATGGAGCAGAGGATTCGTATATTGTAAAGTTTGAATAGCTGGGAGGGAGAGGATGGAGGGAGCATTAGAGGTGCCAGACTATGGAATGCCTTAAAATCTGGGCATAGGCATTGATCTTAACTGCAGACAATGAGAAATTTTTGTCATTTGTTGTATTAGTCAGGGTTATCTAGAGAAACAGAACCTATCTATATCTATATCTAAGCTGTATCCATAATATTACATATATAAATAAAACATAATGAGATTTATTATAAGGAATTGGCTTATGTGATTATGGGGGCTGAGGAGTCCCATAATCTGTTCTCTGAAAGCTGGAGACCCAGGAAAGTTGGTGATGTAAATTCCAGTCCAAGTCCAAAGGCCTGAGAACCGAAAGTGCTGATGGTGTAAGTTTTATTTCGAGGTCAAGAGCAGACCAATGTCTCAGCTCAAAGTCAGGCAGAGAGAGCCAATTTAACCTTCCTCCACCTTTTTGTTCTATTCAGATCCTCAACAGATTGGATGTTGCCCACCACACTGGGGAGAGCTATCTGCCTTATTCAGTTTACTGATTCAAATGCTAATCTCTTCCAGAAACATTCTCACAGACACACTCAGAAAGTATAGTTAACCAGATATCTGGACAGCCTGTGGCCCAGTCAGGTCAACACATAAAACTAATCATCACAGTTGTTGAATAGGGAACAATATAACATTTTTTTAAAAAAACCTTCCTTTTAGAAATATTGAGTTGTAGTAGTGGGTTAAGTGGTTAGGGGCAAGACAGATGAGAAGCAATGTTAACACACTGTTAACATGCTCTTGTAGGGCTATAGAAGTTAAGTAATAAAAGTCAAGGGTGTATTTTATAGGAAGGATCTCAAAGTATTTGGTGATTGACTTGGAGGTAAAGAAGTGAGTCAAAAGTTTTATGCCCTGGATGTAGCATTAGCAAAATGAGAATTTTGAGGGAAGACTACAATTTTGAGGAATTTCATATATTCAAGCTCAGATATAGACAACATGAGGCATAATATACAATGGGTATGAGGCCGTGATTGAGTGTTATGCCATAGTGTGAATAAGAGGCAAAGGACTTTTGGCCTCCCAGACAATCAAGATTATTATAAAGTCTGGTCAGTGCATAGAGACATTTTTTATGTATATAATAGTCAAGTAGCAAACTTTTAATAAACTTTAGAGCTCAGAGCTCATAATGGGACTGAAGAGAGGGGCTTCTAGAGTAGAGTACTGAAGAAGTAGAGAAACAGAGGATATTTACAAAGTCAAAGGAAGACAAGCACTGAAGGCAAACCCTGTGAGCAGTGGTGCTGGCAGTAAGTGAAGGAACATTAGATAAGTGCTTGGTTGTAAAGCAACCCAGAGAAGCGGGAAGAAGAACAAATAGACCTTAGTTGGAAGAGGTGCCTACCCATATTCTCTCAAGGTAATCAGGTTGCTATACACTTTTTTTTTTTTTTTTTACGGTACGCGGGCCTCTCACTGTTGTGGCCTCTCCTGTTGCGGAGCACAGGCTCCGGACGTGCAGGCTCAGCGGCCATGGCTCACGGGCCCAGCCGCTCCACGGCATGTGGGATCTTCCCAGACCGGGGCACGAACCCGTGTCCCCTGCATCGGCAGGGGGATTCTCAACCACTGCACCACCAGGGAAGCCCGCTATCCACTTTTTAATAAAAATATAGTGAGTAACACAAAGCAGTGCCTGACATTAAATGTTTACAATTTTTAGCTGTTAGTACTAGTAAGTTATTAAAAAAATTAATGGCTCCCTTCTTTTCTCCTCATATGATACAGATGTAGTTTATATTCTGATTTCTTCCCTAAACTGGGTTTCTTGAGGACTAAAGAACCTGTTTTCTTTCTGATCCTTGGATATGAAAAATTAATAAGTATCTGGTTATCAATCATATTTATGGATGGAATAAATATGAACAGATAAATGTATGAATGGCAGAAGGGAGGAAGGAAAATAATACAGATTTAAATATTCTATGCAAGAATACTCTATCCTAGAAACTATTCAGCAAGATGATATAGTCTTCCCTCAGTATCTGTGAGGGGTTGTTTCCAGGACCCACTGGGGATAACAAAATCTGTGGATGCTCAAATCCCACATTCAGCCATCTGAGTCCCTTTTTCCTATCTGAACTTCCATGTCCACCATGGATCAGGTAGTACTGTATTTATTGAAAAAAACTGTGCATATAAGTGGACACGTGGTTCAAACTCATGTTGTTCAAGGATCAACTGTAATCTAACTACAAATCAGAGAGGGCATAAAAGTGCTTTTATTCAGCAAAACTAGATTTGAATCAAGAAAGTTCTACATGTATGCCCTCAAGAACTTTATATTATAAAATGAGGTCAAACTCAGCATAAAGACTTTTAATTAATTAATTAATTAATTAATTAATTTTCGTATTAGTCATCCATTTTATACATATCAGTGTATACATGTCAATCCCAATTGCCCAATTCATCACACCACATCCCCCACCACCTGCCGCTTTCCCCCTTGGTGTCCCTACATTTGTTCTCTACTTCTGTGTCTCAATTTCTACCCTGCAAACCAGTTCATCTGTACCATTTTCTAGGTTCCACATATATGCGTTAATATACGATACTTGTTTTTCTCTTTCTGACTTACTTCACTCTGTATGACAGACTTTTCTTTTTGTGGTATGCGGGCCTCTCACTGTTGTGGCCTCTCGTGTTGCAGAGCACAGGCTCTGGATGCGCAGGCCCAGCGGCCATGGCTCACGGGCCCAGCCACTCCGTGGCATGTGGGATCTTCCTGGACAGGGGCACGACGTGTCCCCTGCATCGGCAGGTGGACTCTCAACCACTGCGCCACCAGGAAAGCCCTGTATGACAGTCTTTAGATGCATCAATGTCTCTACAAATGACCCAAGTTCATTCCTTTTTATGGCTGAGTAATATTCCATTGTGTATATGTACCACATCTTCTTTATCCATTCGTCTATTGATGGGCATTTAGTTTGCTTCCATGACCTGCCTATTATAAATAGTGCTGCAATGAACACTGGGGTGCATGTGTCTTTTTGATTTATGGTTTTCTTTGGGTATAAGCCCAGTAGTGGGATTCCTGGGTCATATGGAAATTCTATATTTAGTTCTTTAAGGAACCTCCATACTGGTCTACATAGTGGCTGTATCAATTTACATTCCCACCAACAGTGCAAGAGGGTTCCCTTTTCTCCACACTTTCTCCAGGATTGGTTGTGTGTAGATTTTCTGATGATGCCCATTTTAACTGGTGTGAGGTGATACCTCATTGTAGTTTTGATTTCCATTTATCTAATAATTAATGATGTTGAGCAGCTTTTCATGTACTTCTTGGCCATCAGTATGTCTTCTATGGAGAAATGTCTATTTAGGTGTTCTGCCCATTTTTGGATTGGGTAGTTTTTTTTTCCTAATATTGAGCTGCATGAGCTGTTTATATATTTTGGAGATTACTCCTTTGTCTGTTGATTCATTGGCAAATATTTTCTCCCATTCTGAGGATTGTCTTTTCATCTTGTTTGTAGTTTCCTTTGCTTTGCAAAAGCTTTTAAGTTGCATTAGGTCCCATTTGTTTACTTTTGTTTTTATTTCCATTACTCTAGGAGGTGGATCAAAAAAGATCTTGCTGTGATTTATGTCATAGAGTGTTCTTCCTATGTTTTCCTCTAAGAGTTTTATAGTGTCCAGTCTTACATTTAGGTCTTTAATCCATTTTGAGTTTATTTTTGTGTATGGTGTTAGGGAGATTTCTAATTTCATTCTTTTACATGGTAGCTGTCCAGTTTTCCCAGCACCACTTATTGAAGAGACTGTCTTTCTCCATTGTATATCCTTTCCTCCTTTGTCATAGATTAGTTGACCATAGGTGTGTGGGTCTATCTCTGGGCTTTCTATCCTGTTCCATTGATCTATATTTCTGTTTTTGTGCCAGTATCATATTGTCTTGTTTACTGTAGTTTTGTACGATAGTCTGAAGTCAGAGAGTCTGATTCCTCCAGCTCCTTTTTTTTCCCCTCAAGACTGCTTTGGGTATTCAGGGTCTTTTGTGTCTCCATACAAATTTTAAGATTTTTTGTTCTAGTTCTGTAAAAAATGCCATTGGAAATTTGATAGGGATTGCATTGAATCTGTAGATTGCTTTGGGTAGTATAGTCATTTTCACAATATTGATTCTTCCAATCCAAGAACATGGTATATCTCTCCATCTGTTTGTATCATCTTTAATTTCTTTCATCAGTGTCTTATAGTTTTCTGCATACAGGTCTTTTGTCTCCTTAGGTAGGTTTATTCCTAGGTATTCTATTCTTTTTGTTGAAATGGTAAATGGGAGTGTTTTGTTAGTTTCTCTTTCAGATTTTTCATCACTAGTGTATAGGAATGCAAGAGATTTCTGTGCCTTAATTTTGTATCCTGCAACTTTACCATTTCATTGATTAGCTCTAGTAGTTTTCTGCTGGCAACTTTAGGGTTCTCTCTATATAGTATCATGTCCTCTACAAACAGTGACAGTTTTACTTCTTCTTTTCCATTTGGATTCCTTTTATTTATTTTTCTTCTCTGATTGCTGTGCTTAGGACTTCCAAAACTATGTTGAATAACATTTGTTAGCGTGGACATCCTTGTTTTGTTCCTGATCTTAGAGCAAATGCTTTCAGTTTTTCACCATTGAGAATGATGTTTGCTGTGGGTTTGCCATATATGGCCTTTATTATGTTGAGGTCCCCCTATATGGCCACTTTCTGGAGAGTTTTTTTCATAAATGGGTGTTGAAGTTGGTCGAAAGCTTTTTCTGCATCTATTGAGATGATCATATGGTGTTTATTCTCCAATTAGTTAATATGGTGTATCACATTGATTGATTTCTGTATATTGAAGAATCCTTGCATCTCTGGGATAAATCAACTTGATCCTGGTGTATGATCCTTTTAATGTGTTTTGGATTCTGTTTACTAGTATTTTGTTGAGGATTTATGCATCTCTATTCATCAGTGATATTGGTCTCTAATTTTCTGTTTTTTGTAGTATCTTTGTCTGGTTTTGGTATCAGGGTGATGGTGGCCTCATAGAATGAGTTTGGGAGTTTTCCTTCATCTGTAATTTTTAGGAAGAGTTTGAGAAGGATGGGTGTTAGCTCTTCTCTAAATGTTTGATAGAATTCACCTGCAAGCCATCAGGTCCTGGACTTTTGTTTGTTGGAAGATTTTTAATCACAGTTTCAATTTCATTACTTGTGATTGGTCTGTTCATATTTCTGCCTGGTTCAGCCTTGGAAGGTTATACCTTTCTAAGAATTTGTCCATTTCTTCCAGGCTGTCCATTTTATTGGCATAGAGTTGCTTGTAGTAGTCTCTTAGGATGCTTCGTATTTATACGGTGTCCGTTGTAACTTCCCCTTTTTCATTACTAATTTTATTGATTTGAGTCCTCTCCCTCTTTTTCTTGATGAGTCTGACTAATGGTTTATCAATTTCGTTTATCTTCTAAAGAACCAGCTTTTAGTTTTTTTGATCTTTGGTGTTGTTTTTTTTGTTTGTTTCTATTTCTTTTATTTCTGCTCTGATCTTTATGATTTCTTTCCTTCTGCTAACTTTGGGTTTTGTTTGTTCTTCTATCTCTAGTTCCTTTAGGTGTAAGGTTAGATTGTTTATTTGAGACTTTTCTTTTTTCTTGAGGTAGGCTTGTACAGCTATAAACTTCCCTCTTAGAACTGCTTTTCTGCATCCTGTAGCTTTTGGATCTTCGTGTTTTCCTTGTCATTTGTGTCTAGGTATTTTTTGATTTCCTCTTTGATTTCTTCAGTGATCTCTTGGTTATTTAGTAACGTATTGTTTAGCCTCCATGTGTTTGTGTGTGTTTTATGTTTTTTTTCCCCTTTAATTGATTTCTAATCTCATAGCATTGTGGTTAGAAAGATTCTTGGTGTGATTTCAATTTTCATAAATTTACTGGGGCTTGGTTTGTGACCCAAGATGTGATCTGTCCTGGAGAATGTTCCATGTGTACTTGAGAAGAAATTGTAATCTGCTGTATTTGGATGGAATGTCCTATAAATATCAATTAAATCTACCTGGTTTATTGTGTCATTTAAAGTTTGTGTTTCCTTATTAATTTTCTGTTTGGATGATCTGTCCATTGGTGTGAGTTTGGTGTTAAGGTCCCCCACTATTATTGTGTTACTGTCGATTTCCTCTTTTAGAGCTGTTAGCAGTTGCCTTATGTATTGTTATATGTTCTTCTTGGATTGATCCCTTGATCATTATGGAGTGTCGTTCCTTGTCTCTTGTAACATTCTTTATTTTAAAGTCTATTTTATCTGATATGAGTATTGCTACTCCAGCTTCCTTTTGATTTCCATTTGCATGGAATATTTAGTGGTACTGAATTTTCTTAGTTTTTGATTTCTCCTTCAAATCTGAATGAGATTCTTGCCAGGTAGCGTAATCTTGGTTGTAGTTTCTTCCCTTTCATCACTTTAAATGTGTCATGCCACTCCCTTCTGGCTTGTAGAGTTTCTGCTGAGAAATCAGCTGTTAACCTTATGGGAGTTCCCTTGTATGTTATTTGTCGTTTTTCTCTTGCTGCTTTCAATAACTTTTCTTTGTCTTTAATTTTTGCCAGCTTGATTACTATGTGTCTCAGTGTGTTTCTCCTTCGGTTTATCCTGTATGGGACTCTCTGCACTTCCTGGACTTGGTATGGGTCTTGTTTTTGTATCCATTCAGTGAGCCTGTGTCTTTTGGTTGGAGCATTTAATCCATTGACATTTAACGTAATTATTGATATGTGTGTTCTTATTACCATTTTCTTAATTTTGGGGGGGTTTGTGTTTGTAGGTCCTTTTCTTCTCTTGTGTTTCCCACTTAGAGAAATTCCTTTAGCATTTGTTGTAGAGTTGGTTTAGTGGTACTGAATTTTCTTAGTTTTTGATTTCTCCTTCAAATCTGAATGAGATTCTTGCCAGGTAGCGTAATCTTGGTTGTAGTTTCTTCCCTTTCATCACTTTAAATGTGTCATGCCACTCCCTTCTGGCTTGTAGAGTTTCTGCTGAGAAATCAGCTGTTAACCTTATGGGAGTTCCCTTGTATGTTATTTGTCGTTTTTCTCTTGCTGCTTTCAATAACTTTTCTTTGTCTTTAATTTTTGCCAGCTTGATTACTATGTGTCTCAGTGTGTTTCTCCTTCGGTTTATCCTGTATGGGACTCTCTGCACTTCCTGGACTTGGGTGGCTATTTCCTTACCCATGTTAGGGAAGTGTTTGACTATAATCTCTTCAAATATTTTCTTGGGTCCTTTCTCTCTCTCTTCTCCTTCTGGGAACCCTATAATGCAAATGTTGTTGTGTTTAATGTTGTCCCAGAGGTCTCTTAGGCTCTCTTCATTTTTTTTCATTCTTTTTCTTTATTCTGTTCTGCAGCCACGAATTGCACCATTCTGTCTTCCAGGTCACTTCTCCGTTCTTCTGCCTCAGTTATTCTGGTATTGATTCCTTATAGTGTATTTTTCATGTCTGTTATTGTATTGTTCATTTCTGTTTGTTTGTTGTTTAATTCTTCTAGGTCTTTGTTAAACATTACTTGCATCTTCTCGATAGTTGCCTCCATTCTTTTTCCCAGGTCCTGGATCATCTTCAGTATCATCATTCTGAATTCTTTTTCTGGAAGATTGCCTATCTCCACTTCATTTAGTTGTTTTTCTGTGTTTTATCTTGTTTCTTCATCTGGTACATAGCCCTCTGTCTTTTCATCTTGTATGTTTCTGTGAATGTGGTTTTTGTTCCACAGGTTGCAGGGTTGTAGTTCTTGTTGCTTTTGCTATCTGCCCTCTGGTGGATGAGGCTATCTAAGAGGCTTGTGGAAGTTTCCTGATGGGAGGAACTGGTGGATAGTAGAGCTGCAAGACTTTTTTTTATTACAACCTAAGTTGTACTTTGGTAGGATCTCATTTCTTATACATAATATATATAAAATATATGTTAAAAAAATAAAGCAAACTTGGAATGTGGTTCCCATACCTCATATTATTGTAGCATCTTTTGTAACAGGGGGTTGTACAAAAAACATACATTACCTTAAATGTCCTCCCCATTCTTAAACATTGGAACAAATACAAATAGTTGCTGTGGTAGACATTAGTGCTCACCATGATTCGTTGTTCTCCTGGGAACATACACTCTTGGAATCAAGTCTGTTCTTCTGACTTGCTTTGGTGAATGAAATTTAGATGGAAGTGAAGAAGATCACTTCTAGGCCAAAGTCTGTAATGGTTCGTGGCCATGCTCTTCATGCTTTTATCCCTGCCTTGGTAGACTCTGAAGCATCATGCTGAAAATGCAGCAACATAAGATAATGGAACCTTTGTCATTTTATGTCCCTGAACACCTGTGATGACAGCTCACCCAGCTGATCCCTACTGGATACAGTGTGAATGAGAAATAAATGTTTTAAACTACTAAAATTTTTGTGGTTAATTGTTAGCACAATATAATCCAGGATATCCTGAATAAGTCCATGCATTTTTTAAAACAGGGAATTTTTTTCCCATAATTCTGAAATTGTTCAGGAAAAGTTACTATAAGACTATATTATTACCCCTACATAGATAAAGCTAAAATACATTAACAACTAAAAGGTTTATAGAACTTTCCTTTTGTGACTGAAGGATTAAAGCCACACTTCATAATCTGTTTTATTTTTTTCTACTCCACTGACACCAATCTATATTTTTAGTATTCCTAAGGGAGATTATTTTTATTTTATTTATCTATTATTAATATTTATTGGAGTATAGTTACTTTACAATGTTTTGTTATTTTATGTTCTTAATTTTTTATTAATTCCTATTGGTGTACAGTTGTTTTACAATGTTGTGTAAGGGAGACAATTGATAGTTCTGCTTTTACAATTTTATGTATTCTTGCAATTTTTTTTTGTTTTCATTTTTTAACATTTTTACTGGAGTATAACTGCTTTACATTGTTGTGTTAGTTTCTGCTGTATAACAAAGTGAATCAGCTTTATGTATATATATATATATCCCCATATGACCTCCCTCTTTTGTGTCCCTCCAACCCTCCCTATCCCACACCTCTTGTTGGTCACAAAGCACTGAGCTGATCTCCCTGTGCTATGTGGCTGCTCCCCACTAGCTATCTATTTTACATTTGGTAGTGTATATATGTCAACGCCACTCTCTCATTTCGTCCCAGCTTACCCTTCTCCCTCCCCATGTACTCAAGTCCATTCTCTACATCTGTGTCTTTATTCCTGTCCTGCCCCCAAGTTCTTTGGAACCTTTTTTTTTTTTTTTTTTTACATTCCATATATATGTGTTAGCATACAGTATTTGTTTTTCTTTTTCTGACTTACTTCACTTTGTATGA
>NC_041228.1:44482132-44522917 GCF_002837175.3 Physeter macrocephalus
TATGGCTGAGTAATATTCCATTGTATATATGTGCCACATCTTCTTTATCCATTCATCTGTTGATGAACACTTAGGTTGCTTCCATGCCCTGGGTATTGTAAATATAGCTGCAATGAATATTGTGCTACATGACTCTTTTTGAAGTATGGTTTTCTCAGGATATATGCCCAGTAGTGGGATTGCTGGGTCATATTGTAGTTCTATTTTTAGTTTTCTAAGAAACCTCCACACAGTTCTCCATAGTGGCTGTATCAATTTACATTCCAACCAAGAGTGCAAGAGGGTTCTCTTTTCTCCACACACTCTCCAACATTTATTATATGTAGATATTTTGATGATGGCCATTCTGATTGGTAAGAGGTGATATCTCATTGTAGTTTTGATTTGCATTTCTCTAACAATTAGTATCGTTGAACATCCTTTCATGTGTTTGATGGCAATCTGTATGTCTTCTTTGGAGAAATCTCTCTGTAGGTCTTCTGCCCATTTTTGGATTGGGTTGTTTGTTTTTTTGATGTTGAGCTGCATGTGCTGCTTGTATATTTTGGAGATTAATCCTTTGTCCATTTCTTTGTTTACAAATATTTTCTCCCATTTTGAGGGTTGTCTTTTTGTGTTGTTTATGATTTCCCTGACAGCAAAAGCTTTTAAATTTCATTAGGTCCCATTTGTTTATTTTTGTTTTTATTTCCATTTCTCTAGGAGGTGGGTCAAAAAGGATCTTAATGTGATTTATGTCATACAGGGTTCTGCCTTTATTTTCCTCTAAAAATTTTATAGTGTCTGGCCTTACATGTGGTCTTTAATCCATTTTGAGTTTATTTTTGTGTATGGTGTTAGGAAGTGTTCTAATTTCATTCTTTTTCATGTAGCTGTCTAGCTTTCCCAGCACCACGTATTGAATAGGCTGTCTTTTCTCCATTGTATAGTCTTGCCTCTTTTATCAAAGATAAGATGACCATATGAGTGTGGGTTTATTTCTGGGCTTTCTATCCTGTTCCATTGATCTATATTTCTATTTTGTGCCAGAACAATACTGTCTTGATTACTGTAGCTTTGTAGTATAGTCTGAAGTTAGGGAGACTAATTTCTCCGGCTCCATTTTTCTTTCTCAAGATTGTTTTGGCTATGTGGGGTCTTCTGTGTTTCCATACTAATTGTGAAATTTTTTGCTCTAGTTCTGTGAAAAATGTCATTGGTAGTTTGATAGGGATTGCATTGAATCTGTAGATTGCTTTGGGTAGTATAGTCATTTTCATAATGTTGATTCTTCCAATCCAAAACATGGTATATCTCTCCATCTGTTTGTATCATCTTTAATTTCTTTCATCAGTGTCTTATAGTTTTCTGCATATAGGTCTTTTGTCTCCTTAGGTCGGTTTATTCCTAGGTATTTTATTCTTTGTATTGCAATGATAAATGAGAGTGTTTTCTTAATTTCTTTTTCAGAGTTTTCATCCTTAGTGTATAGGAATGCAAGAGATTTCTGTGCATAAATTTTGTATCCTGCTACTTTACCAAATTCATTGATTAGCTCTAGTATTTTTCTGGTATCATCTTTAGGATTCTCTATGTATAGTATCGTGTCATATGCAAACAGCGACAGTTTTACTTCTTCTTTTCTGATTTCGATTCCTTTTTTTTCATTTTCTTCTCTGATTGCTGTGGCTAAAACTTCCAAAAGAATGTTGAATAGTAGTGGTGAGAGTGGGCAAAATTGTCTTATTCCTGATCTTTGTGAAAGAGGTTTCAGTTTTTCACCATTGAGAACAATGTTGACTATGGGTTTGTCATATATGACCTTTATTATGTTGAGGTCAGTTCCCTCTATGCCTAATTTCTAGAGAGCTTTTCTCATAAATTGTGTTGAATTTGTTGAAATCATTTTCTGCATCTATTGAGATGATCATGTGGTTTTTATTCCTCAATTTGTTAATATGGAGTAACACATTGAATGATTAGCATATATTGAAGAATCCTTGTATTCCTGGGATAAACTCCTCTTCATCATGGTTTATGATCCTTTTAATGAGCTTCTGGATTTTGTTTGCTCGTATTTTCTTGAGGATTTTCACATCTATATTCCTCAGTGATATTGTCGTATAGTTTTATTTTTTTGGTGAAATCTTTGTCTGGTATTGATATCAGGGTGATGGTGGCCTTGTAGAATGAGTTTGGGAGTGTTCCTCCCTCTGCTATATTTTGGAAGAGTTTGAGAAGGATAGGCGTTGGCTCTTCTCTAAATATTTGATAGAATTCGCCTGTGAAGCCATCTGGTCTGCACTTTTTGTTTGTTGAAGATTTTTAATGAGAATTTGAATTTCAGTGTCTGTGATTGGTCTGTTTATATTTTCTATTTCTTCCTGGTTCAGTCTCAGAGTGTTGTGCTTTTCTAAGTATTTGTCCATTTCTTTCAGGTTGTCCATTTTATTGGTATATAGTTGCTTAGTGTCAGTTTTTACATCTCCTTTTTCATTTCCAATTCTGTTGATTTGAGTCTTCTCCCTTTTTTTCATGATGAGTCTAGCTAATGATTCATCAGTTTTGTTTATCTTCTCAAAGAACCAACTTTTATTTTTATTGATATTTGCTATCATTTCCTTCATTTTTTTTCATTTATTTCTGTTCTGATTTCATGATTTGTTTCCTTCTGCTAACTTTGGTTTTTATTTGTTCTTCTTTCTCTAATTGCTTTAGGTGTGAGGTTAGGTTGTTTATTTGAGATTTTTCTTGTTTCTTGAGGTAGGATTGTATTGGTATAATATTGCCTCTTAGAACTGCTTTTGCTGCACCCCATAGGTTTTGGGCTGGCTTGTTTTCATTGTCATTTGTTTCTAGGTTTTTTGTTTTGTTTTGTTTTGTTTTTTTTTTTTTGGTACGCGGGCCTCTCACTGCTGTGGCCTCTCCCATTGCAGAACACAGGCTCCAGACGTGCAGGCCCAGCGGCCATGGCTCATGGGCTCAGCCACTCCGCGGCATGCGGGATCCTCCCTGACCGGGGCATGAACCCGTGTCCCCTGCATCGGCAGGCGGACTCTCAACCACTGCGCCACCAGAGAAGCTCTGTTTCTAGGTTTTTAAAAATTTCATATTTGATTTCTTCAGTGATCTCTTGTTATTTAAGCATATTGTTTAGCCTCCATATGTGTGTATTTTTTACGTTTTTTTTTTTCCCTGTAATTGAAATGTAGTCTCTTAGCATTGTGGTCAGAAAAGATACTTGATACGATTTCAATTTTCTTATGTTTACCAAGGCTTGATTTGTTCCCCAAGATTGGTCTATCCTGGAAAATGTTCAATGAGCACTTGAGAAGAAAGTGTATTCTGTTGTTTTTTGGATGGAATTTACTATAAATATCAGTTAACTCCATCTTGTTTAATGTGTCATAAAGCTTTTGTTTCCTTATTTATTTTCATTTTGGTTGATCTGTCCTTGGTGAAAGTAGGGTTTGACGTCCCCCACTATTATTGTGTTACTGTCGATTTCCTCTTTTATGGCTGTTTGCATTTGCCTTATGTATTGAGGTGCTCCTATGTTGGGTGCATAAATATTTACAATTTTTATATCTTCTTCTTGGATTGATCCCATTATCATTGTATAGTGTCCTTCTTTGTCTCTTGTGATCGTCTTTACTTTAAAGTCTATTTTTTCTGATATGAGAATTGCTACTCCAGCTTTCTTTTGATTTCCATTTGCATGGAATATCTTTTTCCATCTCCTCACTTTTAGTCTGTATGTGTCCCTTGGTCTGAAGTGGGTCTCTTGTAGACTACATACATACGTGTCTTGTTTTTGTATTCATTCAGCCAGTCTATGTCTTTTGGTTGGAGCATTTGATCCATTTATATTTAAAGTAATTATCAATATGTATGTTCCTATTACCATTATCTTAATTGTTTTGGGTTTGTTTTTGTAGGTCTTTTCGTTCTGTTGTGTTTCCTGCCTAGAGAATTTCCTTTAGCTTTGTTGTAAACCTGGTTTTGTGGCTCTGAATTCACTTAGCTTTTGCTTGTCTGTAAAGGTTTTAATTCTTTGTCAAATCTGAATGAGATCCTTCCCTGGTAGAGTATTCTTTGTTGTAGGTTTTTCCCTTTCATCACTTAAGTTTTTCTTGTTTGTAAAGGTTTTAATTTCTCCATTGAATCTGAATGAGATTCTTGCTGGGTAGAGTAATCTTGGTTGTAGGTTTTTCCCTTTCATCACTTAAGTTTTTCTTGTTTGTAAAGGTTTTAATTTCTCCATTGAATCTGAATGAGATTCTTGCTGGGTAGAGTAATCTTGGTTGTAGGTTTTTCCCTTTCATCACTTTAAATATGTCCTGCCACTGCCTTCTGGCTTGCAGAGTTTCTGCTGAAAGATTAGCTGTTAACCTTATGGAATTCTCTTGTATGTTATTTGTTGTTTTTCCCTTGCTGCTGTTAATATTTTTTCTTTTTACTTAATTTTGATAGTTTAATTAATATCTGTCTTGTTATGTTTCTCCTTTGATGTAACCTGTATGGGACTCTCTACACTTTCTGGACTTGATAGACTATTTCCTTTCCCTTGTTAGGGAAGTTTTCAACTCTAATCTCTTCAAATATTTTCTCATAGCCTTTTTTTTTCTCTTCTTCTTCTGGGACCCCTATAATTTGAATGGTGGTGCATTTAATGTTGTCCCAGAGGTCTCTGAGACTGTCCTCAAATCTTCTCATTGTTTTTTCTTTATTCTGCTCTGCAGTAGTTATTTCCACTATTTTATCTTCCAGCTCTCTGTGACTGTCATCTCTTCTTTTTATTCTTTTTTCTTTATTCTGCTCTGTGGTAGTTATTTCCACTATTTTATCTTCCACGTCACTTATCCGTTCTTCTGCCTCAGTTTTTCTGCTATTCATTCCTTCTAGAGAATTTTAAATTTCATTTATTGCGTTTTTCATCATTGTTTGTTTGCTCTTTAGGTCTTCTAGCTCCTTGTTAAACGTTTCCTGTATTTTCTCCATTCTATTTCCAAAATTTTGGATCATCTTTACTATCATTACTCTGAATTCTCTGAATTCTTTTTCAGGTAGACTGCCGATTTCCTCTTCATTTGTTTGGTCTGGTGGGTTTTTACCTTGCTCCTTCATCTCTTGCATATTTCTCTGTCTTCTCTTCTCATTTTGCTTAACTTACTGTGTTTGGGGTCTCCTTTTTGAAGGCTGAAGGTTTGTATTTCCTCTTGTTCTTGGTGTCTGCCCCCAGTGGGGGAGGTTCGTTCAGTGGGTTTTGTAGGTTTCCAGGTGGAAGTCACTGGTGCCTCTGTTCTGGTCGATGAGCCTGGATCTTGTCTTTCTGGTGAGCAGGACCAATCCCGTGATGTGTTTTGTGATCTGTGAAATTATTATGATTTTACGCAGCCTCTCTTCTAATGGGTGAGGTTGTGTTCCTGTCTTGCTAGTTGTTTGGCTTGGGGTGTCCAGCACTGGATCTTGGTGGTCGTTTAGTGGAGCTGAGTCTTAGCACTGAGACTGAAATCTCTTGGAGAGCTCTCACCATTTGATATTATGTTGGGTTGGGAGGTCTCTGGTGGTCCAATGTCCTGAACTCAGCTTTCCCACCTCAGATACTCAGGGCTGACGACCAGCTGGAGGACCAAGACCCTGTCAGCCACACAGCCTAGAAGAAAAGGGAGGGGAAAAAAAGAAAGAAAGAAAAAATTAATAGATAAAGTTATTAAAATTAAAAATAAAAAAATTATTAATACAAAGAATTTTAAAAGTTATAAAAATAGAAAAGAAGAAGAGAGCAATGAACCAATAAACAAATCCACCAATGATAACAAGCACTAAAAACTAAGATAAACTTATAAATCAGAAACTAGTCAATCACATACAGCAGACCCCAAGTCTACAGTTGCTCCCAAAGTCCACCGCCTCATTTTTGCACTGATTCATTGTCTATTCATGTATTCCACAGATGCAGCGTACATCAAGTTGATTGTGGAGATTTAATCCTCTCCTCCTAAGGTTGCACAGAGAAATTTCCCTTTCTTTTGTTTTTTCACACAGCTCCTCAGGTTCAGGTTTGTATTTGGCCCTGCCTCTGCATGTAGGTTGCCCTCTGGTGTCTGTTCTTCACCCAGACAAGAGGGGGTTAAAGGAGCGGCTGATTAGGGGGCTCTGGCTCACTCAGGCTGTGCCTGCACTCTCCTCCATACCTCTAAAGCTTCCCCCCATCTACCTTCTGTCTCCACCAGTGAAGGGTCTTCCTAGTCTGTGGAAACTTTTCATCCTTCACAGCTCCCTCCCAGTGGTGCAGGTCCCATCCCTATTCTTTTACCTCTGTTTTTTCTTTATTCATTTGCCCTACCCAGGTACGTGGGGTAGTTTCTTGCCTTTTGGGAAGTCTGAGGTCTTATGCCTGCATTCAGTAGGTGTTTTGTAAGAGTTGTTCCACATGTAGATGTATTTTTGATGTATTTGTGGCGGAGAAAGTTGATCTCCACTTCTTAGTCCTCTGCCATCTTGAAAGTCCTCCTGCAATTTGTTTTTATTTCATATTTCTTTGCTCTATGTTCAACATTAAGTAAAGGATATAAAGATCTATGACATGCAAATAAAAGGTTTGCTTTATTCTAATACAGAAGTAAAAAGCCAATTAAAAAATTTTGTTTCTAAATGTTGAAGTCAAGGAAAAACGATGGAAAAACCTGACTTGTTTACCAGTACATATTCTTTTTCCATAAAATCTTTTTTATATGTTCATCTTACATGCAAATGCATAATGCTTCTTTTCCCACTCAGTCTCACACACATTCTGGAATCCCCTGTGAGCTATAAGCCTGGGAATATAGTCCTTTAAGGTTTTGCTGTCTCTATTCATTGCATATACTATAGCTTTGTACATGTTTATTTTGCTAGTTATATGTGTTCAGGCAGGAATTCAAATACGTGATTCTCATTCTTGCTTTCCAAGAGAATTCTCCTGAGGGGAGAAAAAACAATGTACATGTTTCTCTTCTTATTTGACAAAACCAAAAACAATCCTGGATTTATACCCTTACAAGGGAAATATGTTCCACACAAAGTAAGAGCGAAGGACTATCTTTGTTTCTCTTCTACCTTTTGAAACTGATTGACTTTTATTATGAGAAAATATAGTCAGCATAGCATTAACTCTAAAACCAAGAGGTCTTTTGTGCTCAATTGCCAGGTGGAAGGGACAGAGCATTTACAGACAAGTAAAATTTCTTAGCAGAGGCATGATGGGGCCATGGTCATACTTTGTGTTTAAGAATTGTATAACCTTTTCATGTTGGGGCTCAGTTAAGAAAAGTATCCATGTCCTTGAGCACAGGGATAAAAATAAACTGTTTAAAAATCCCATTTAGGGGAAAATGATGTGACTTGTGGAGAAATATCCAACTTCAAGTCAGTTCCTGGGCCCATAAGTGCATGAAGTTCATAGAAAAGTCCCCACCAACCAATTGTGATTACTCTCTACCTTTAATTACTTTTCAACTGATGTGGAACTCAAGATATTATCAGCCTCTGCTTTATTGAAGTAGACAGTTGGGCAGTACAGTAGAGGGCAGAAACTGAACAAAAAAATCAGAATGATGAATAGAGAATGCTGCTTGAAAAAAACGTATATTTCTTTTGATATGGTCTTTGTTGGACATTTTTTCCCCTTATCTGCTTGTATTTTCACTTTCAAGTTGATAACTCCCAGACTGAGTTGAAACATGATGATGTTTCTGCCATTCTCTTCGGAGTTCATTGTGACTTTTTTTTTATCATCAGCAGAAATAGAGGGAGACTGAATTAAATGGGAACTGCAGAACTTGTGAGTGTGATAACAATACAAATGGATTTTCTCTAACAGAGAAAAACAGCTGTCTCCATTATTTGAATGCTTCACCTTTCTCCATTCCATTAATTGGGTCTTTGATCACAAGCTGAGGTGGAGAGGCCCTGATAAGGAACAGGTTATTAGTAAAGTAGCCTAAAGGAATGAATTGGGCCTGGTACTTGCTGCAGAAGATGAGATAAACTCATAATGCCTGTGGATGTGAGTGGTGGAGAGTGATAGGGCCTCCGACTGCACTGAACTGCTTGCAAAGGGAGAAGACTAATACTCTAGTGCTATGATAGCTAATGCAGGATATAAATTTAGCTCCCGGGAATGGAATAGGATAGAAATTCCATAAAGAGTTTTCTGTAAATGGCTTACACTTTTATATCAAACTGTGGCAGAGTAGTTGCTAAAAAAAATAAAATAAAATAGTTTCTTGATCTCACTATATGTTGAATACAACTGAAATCTTTCATATAAAATGAGGAAAAATGACTGTTAAATTTGTTCCCCAAGACATTAATAAGAGCACCCTTTGAAGTGTGGTAAAGCTAAATTGGAGGAATTAAATTTGATTGAATCTAAGCCTGTTTATTTTTCATTTCTGCAGAGTGAGTGTTGAGTGATTTGTAATACTTCACTGGAAATCTTCAGGAACTTGCTATCATGTAATCCATTTTTTTCTGCTGAAGAATACAACCGCAGGGGACAAGGCCATATTGGTTTGTTGTTAATGTACTGGAAAGAGGTACTATGGAGAAAACAGTTAATATTAAATTATGAACACAAGGTTATCTTTCTGCCACACATGCTCCACTGCCCTAGGCAGGGGTAATCTGTTAATAGCATTCAGCCAAAATGACACCATTAAGGAACTGAAGCTACACATCTTTTGCAAGCTGAATGATGTATAAAGCTGGTTTTCTATCATCCTAGATGCAATAAATTATCCACGCTGCTAAAAATTGAGACAAGACAGAAGTTTGATAGAACCGGCACCCAGACATAAGTGGAAAGCCAGGCTGGCAGGAAATGACATGAAGATGTGAATGCTGCTATCAGGGTGTTTTTATTTGTGTTGTTCTCTCTCCCCCCAGCTCTGATTTTTAGGCTTTAGGGGCCATGATGACCAGTGGACTATTGTGGCATTTTCATGGTAGAGAGTGAGGAGTGACTGAGAGAGAAAACGAATAACACATACAATTATGCAGATGAGCACCTAAGGAAAGGTTTGGATGTCAGATCTACTTTGAATGAATCATTGCCTTTCAGCTTTAGTTTCTGATTGTCAATGCCTGCACACAAAGTGAAGGACATTATAAATGGTCTGTATTGAGAGTTATCTGATTGGTGTGTGCACATTAGGAAACCATAACCTACTCATACTCATTGCCCTTCATATTATTGGTTCCATCAGCATGCACAATAAATAGCTGGGAAAACAATTTAGGATTATTTCCCCTGATGGTTTTTCTCACTTTAAATTAATACAAATGCTTAATAGACTTAAGAGACATAGGGCAGCTATTTGCTCTAGGAGAGCTCCTCACAGTATCAGGAAAAAAGTTTTTTCTAAACTACAATGGCAACACCAGTGAAACAAAGTAATATATTAAATTAATGAATGCATATTAAATTTGCACCAATTTCTCCAGCACTCTGGCAGGCACTGGCCATGTAAAGATAAAAAGAAATCATCCCTTAAAACCTTATAATCTAGTGGGGACTCAGACAATTGCAGCAAAATGTTGTAATGAGGGAGGTATGCATAATGCCATAAGAACTTAGAGGAATGTCTGTTAGGAGAATGAGGGCTGGCTTCACAGAGGAAGTGACCAGCACAAAGAGAGGTTTTTAAATATCCTAGTACAGAGAAAATAAGCATAACCAATAAATCCAACCATAGTCCTGATCATATTTCATATGGTTTTAAGGGTGGAATTAGCAATATATACATAAGCAGATAACTATAGTGAAAGCATGGAATTTAGCAAACAAACCAAATGAGGAGACCATGTGAGGTATTTCCAGAAACCCAGAAGAGAGAAGATTCAGACTGAACTGGGGTAACCAGACAGGAGAGATTTTATTGGGGTCCAGAGCATCATCCCCAGCCCCTCTCTGTCATTCTTCACTCCCAATTATTCACCAGTTCCAGTGTGTTGTATATGTGAAATATCTGTCATTTGATCTATTTTGTCCATCTTTATGAACATAACTTTAGAGAACAAAAATTTTTTATTTGTATCACTACCATAGCCTCTTCACTGGTATCTCTGCCTCAGTTTTGTCCCTCTCCAATCCTGTCTCTGGAGGGAGGCCAGAGTAATTTTTCTTAAACAAAAATTGAACTGTCAAATCCAGTTTAAATCCTGCGCTGTGGTTGCAATAAGGCAAAGAACAAATCCCTTAATCTGGTGTATAAGGCTCAGAGTATTCTTGCCTGGCTACCACTTGAGTGTCTACTCTTGTCACTCTAACTGCTTCTGTGCTCTAGATACTGCAGCTATCCTCAGTTTCTCGTTTTGCCAACCCTTATCCACCTCTGAACCTTCAAGCATTGGTTGCTTTTGCTTACATTTTCTTCCCAAACCTATCATCTCGTTCCTTCCCTTCTCCTAACTTGTTTGAATTTATTATTCAGATGCTAGAACTTTCCCTGACAGATAAATATGGGGCAAAGTGCCCTTGTCTCTGCCCTTGTGGCACTGTATTTCTCCCATCTATGTAATTACCCTAGAGAGTGTACATTCTGTGAGCGTAGGGTCTGTAGGTATCTTGTCCACTTCATATCTCCAGTTCTTGGCACAGTGAGAGTAAATATTTGTTGAACACCAAATAAATGATGTGGACAATATGTAAATAACAACCTGGAGAAATGGTTAGGAATGACCACAGGAAGATATCAGGACCACAGGGGATGAGTTGAGATCATTCTGATCCTTGGAGACATTTCTCACTTACTGAGCTAAGGAGAACTGAGGAGTAAACTCAATTGGAGCTGAATAAAAAAAGAAGAGAAGGGTGGTTTTTTAAACTGCAGTGTCTTGACAAGAAATAAGCCTTTATTGGAAAAGAAGAAAGAAGAGATTGGTCAGTAAAGCTTAAATGGCTGGGCTGACTATTTTCTCCTGTGCTAAATTGTTCAAACTGAATTGGGATGTTCCATGCACTTGCAATATAGTTGCTTACCATTGAAATTTTATTTTGTACTGTGTAGACCTTTTGATATCATAAGGGGTAGTCTTGAGGTAGACATAATGTAGGGAAGTTATTTTGAATATCTTATACCAAGGCTATATACAAATATCATAGTGAAGTGACTGTAAATTTAAAATTAGATTAACAATTATTAAAAATTGATTAAAAATCAGATTGATTCATTAAACAGCATTTACTTACTCCTTCTCTTGCTCCAAAAACTTATAGACAAGAGAATGAAGTGTGATGCTGGCTTGCAAAGTGTCCACAGGCAGGGAGAAAAGACTGAAAAAGCAAGTGAACAAATAATTACAATGAAATGTCATAAATGTTATGACAAGGTGCTATGCAGGTCAGAAACTGGGGAAAAGGAGAGAAAGGAAATTTCCTAGAGAAGACAACATTTGAGCTGCATTTCAAAAACCCAGGAGTAATGAGTAAGGATAAATAGGAAGAAGGATGCTAGAGGCAGAGGAAACAGCAAAGATACAAAGTCAAAGGAAGAATTTTTAAAAGTTTTGTGGGCAACTATTTGGGCATAGCTAAGATTTTTCAGAGCATCTCTTTTCTCAAATATTTTGTCTCGTTTTCCTCATAAGAATTCTTATACTAGTCAGATCCTTCAATAGTCCTGGTTTCCCAGATAACTCACAAAGTATAAGGCCCTCTGTGATATGACCATGGTTTATCGCTTTAACAACAACATTGTACCCATCTTCTCCAACAACACCAGAATGCTTGCTGCTTCTTTCCTACCATGTCTTTTTTTCTCTCCATGCATTTTTTTAATGGCCTCCCCTCTGACTGACATGCTTTTTCTACTGGTTGCCATCCCCAGTCCACCTCTTCCCACCCTGGGTTAGATGCTCTTCCCCTTTGTAATAACGATGCTCCATTTATTTATTCAACAAGCATCAATCAAGCCTCTTCAAGTACTTAAAAGCATGAGTTCTGGGGCCAGATGCCTTGGGTTTGAGTGCTCTCTGCCTGATCTAGTAGTTATGTGAACTTGGGCAATTTGCTTAACTTCTGTGTATGCTCCAGTTTCCTCCTCTGTGAAATGGGGATAATTATAATGCCTATCTTACATGGTTTGGGGTCAGATTAAATAACAAAATTATTTTAAAAGTATCCATAACATATTAGTAACTCAAAATATTTAGCCATATTATAATCTTCACCATCATCTTAATGATTAACTATTTTTAGGAGCCAAGCTCTAAGCTTAGATAGTGATGACACAAAAATGCATAAAACACAGCTCCTGCCATCAAGAATTTCATAATCTGTTGGAAAACAGACATAACCAGACAGTAATAAAAGAGTGTGGATTATTCTGTGACATGCATAGAGTGAACATAGACTTTTTGAAGAAGCAGCAGTCTTCTACATTTTGTAGAACCATTGAGATGTTTGTTTTAATCTGTTTGAAATCTACTCAGAGAACTACTAGCTATTTTTTACCCACTCTGCATAAATCTGGCATTCAGGTATCAACATAAATAAGAGGAATCTAGTATAAAATGATTATTGCAGATGAGAATTAAATTTAGCTGAGGACAAGCACTCTTAGAAGTGAGAAGGAATATCTCAAGCCCACTTGGCTCTATACCTTTATGTTATAGATGAGGAAACAGTGACACCACTCCACCACAATTGGTTAAGTCCTTGGACTAGAATCACGCAGTGCAGTAGTGGCTGCATGAAGGGTAGGAACCACATTTTCCCAACCTTGGTTCAGCACTCTTTCCATAAATGCACTGATGTCCCTTTGATTTTGTTCTTTCATTACCATGATTCGTTTCAAAATCTGTACAAACCTCTGTTTCCCCCCAGAAAGTTACACATGGCTTTCCAGTCTCATGTTATTCATCTGACATTCTGGGCTTGGGCCAACCTCAGCACAGCCTCCAACCACAATGGAACCTGGAAGATACCTCCTGTTCTCTGCATAGCCAGCCCAGAGAGTATCAGTCCAAAACTACTCCTTCCTTTCCTGATGTCACTGCACAGAGTTTTCTGAACCTGTACTTTTTTACCTCATTGCATTCTATATTGTTTCACATTTCATGTATCACCCTTGGATTTTTTCACATATGTGTTTTCTAGGGGAAAGAGCAAATCACAAAGGTATTTCCAAGTTTCCTAACCCATCCTACTAGGTATATTGGGTTGCTCAAATGCATATTGAATGGAACCGACTTAAATTTCAGTACTCTTCCTCCAAACTCTAAGTCATTTGGGAAAAAAGTACATCTTTCTTATTTTCTTATATTTTAGGGGTAGAGTTGAAAGCCTTGCTTTCCTCAATTTTTAATAAACTGGCTATTTAAAGAACATTCTATACTTCATACACTCCAGTTTTTTCCTAAGGTTTGCATAAGCCATTTGTTGTGCCAGAAACAATACTCTTCCTAACTTGCTTGGATAACATCTCTTTAAACAACACAGCTTATTATTCTTTTAATGTACTAAAACTATTGGCATATACACTTTAAGATTTTCATATATATATATATATATATATATATATATATATTTTTTTTTTTTTTTTTACCTGATTGTCCCACAGGATTCTAGGAAGGTTTAAATCTCTATTTTCTTTTCCTCTTTGCACTGTTGGCTCTTGATTCTAATTATTTTCTTATACCTGTTTTTTTTTTCAGGTTTTCTATTATAACAAGTGAAAAATGTTAAGATGGGGATCTGAGCTATAGGTAGTTTCTTAAATATACTAAACTCTTTTCAACTATCTGAAACTACTTTTTCAGTTAATTTTTAATGTTACATTTATTTTCAGGAAGATTTCCCATTGTGTTTCTGGCCAGGAACATTTAGATCAGAGCCTGAGTCTCCATCTTTCCATCTGTACAATAGGTTAGCCCACCCATTGTTATTGTGGAGAATAGTGACTTAATGCCTGGGAAGATCTTTGAATATTCAAGAAAAGATTAGCTTGGCAAAACTGTGATTGGCTGAAGCATGACTGCCTATGAATACTGTGTGCATACTGCACACTTTTCTAAGATTTACGAAAGGTAGCTCATAGGTTAAAGGCAAGATGTAGAGAGCAGATAGTGTTCAGAAACAAATTGTATACCTACTGTAGTCATCATTTTAAGCATCCTTAGCAACTCCTGGTAAACCTAGCTGTAATCTAGCTTCCACTGCTTTTAATCAAGCATTGAATTTGCAATATTTATGCCAAAAGTTCATTTGCCATGTTTAAATTAAAAAAATAACTTCTTCAAAGTTGGTTCTATCTAGGATAAATTGTTGAATATGGAAAGACTTCTGGAAATCCCCAACTTATATTTTTCTTCACTTTTCCTACCCAGTGGTATTCTCACTCTTTCCTAACCCACTTCAATTACCTGCTGTATCAAAACTGTCTAGAGTTCTTCACATTCTTAATCAAACCCCAAACTCAGGAGAGGATTTTATAGAATTGTAACAAAACACAAAGTTTAAGATCAATGTTTTGTTACCCTCAAGAATACTTACCTTATAATAAAGCACAAGAAACCTTATGGCAATGTAATGATTCTCTAATTATAGTTTCCTAAGAATCAAGGAATAGATCTTAATATATATATTGATATTTTCAGGATAGAAATAATCTTTCCAATTCCCTTTATATTACACCTCAATGAATTCAGCTAAAGAAAGATGCTAAATAAGTGTAATACTTTCAACATTTGTTTCAGGCCTAGTATTTTCTTCAGAGAATTTTTAGAATTCCATGATAGTCATCTTTTTTAATAGCTGAACCAACAGTGACTAGGTAAAGCAATTAAGATATAGACTTTGAAGCTGGACTCCATCGGTTTGACTCCCAGGTCTGCTACTTAATAGCACATTGCTGCAAATGGTAAAATGTCATTCTTTTTTTATGGCTGAGCAGTATTCTATTATGTGTATGTATGTGTGTGTGCGTGTATATATATATATATATATATATATATATATATATAATATCATCTTTATCCATTCATCTGTTGATGGACACTTAGTTTGCTTTCATATCTTGGCAATTATAAATAATGCTGCTATGAACATTGGGGTGCATGTATCTTTTCCAATTAGTTTTTTTGTTTTTTTCAGATATGTACCCGGGAGTGGGATTGCCAGTCATATGGTAGTTCTATTTTTAGTTTTTTGAGAAACCTCCATACTGTTTTTCACAGTGACTGAACCAATTTACATTACCACCAACAGAGTACAAGTGTTCACTTTTCTCTACATCTTCATTAACATTCGGTATTTGTGTTCTTTTTGATGATAGCCATTCTGGCAGGTGTCAGGTGATATATCATTGTGGTTTTGATTTGCATTTCCCTGACAGTTAGCAATGTTGAGCATCTTTTCTTGTGCCTGTTGGTCATCTGCACTTCCTCTGGAAAATGTCTATTTAGTTCTGCCATTTTTAAAAATTGTTTGTAAAAAACGTTTGTTGGAGTATAGTTTATTTATGCCCATTTTTAAATTGGATTGTTTCGTTGTTTTTGTGTTGAGTTGTATGAGCTGTTTATATATGTTGGATATTAACCCCTTATTGGTCATATCATTTTCAAATATCTTCTCCCATTCAATAGGTTGCCTTTTCATTTTGTTTATGGTTTCTTTTTCTGTGCAAAAGTTTTTAAGTATAATTAGGTCCCATTTGTTTGTTTTTGCTTTTATTTCCTTTAGTTTAAGAGATGGATCCAAAAAAAAAATATTGCCGCAATTTAGGTCAAAGAGTATTTTCTTATATTTTTCCCTACTAGTTTCATAGTATCCAGTCTTACATTTAGGTCTTTAACCATTTGAGTTTATTTTTGTGTATGATGTTAGAGAAATTCTAATTTCCCTCTTTTACATGTTGCTGTCCAGATTTCCCAGCATCACTTGTGAAAGGGACTGTCTTATAACCATAGTATATTGTTGCCTCTTTTGACATAAATTAATTGACCATAAGTGAGTGGACTATCTTGTTCCATTGGTCTATGTGTCTTTTTTTGTACCATTACTATATTGTTTTGATTACTGTAGCTTTGTAGTATAGTCTCAAATCTGGGAGTGTAATTCCTCTGGCTCTGTTCTTCTTTCTCAAGAATGTTTTGGCTACTTGGGGTCTTTTGTGTTTCCATACAAAATTTAAAATTATTTGTTCTAGTTCTGTGAAAAATGCCAATGGTATTTTGTTATGGTTTGCATTGAATCTGTAGATTGCCTTGGGTAGTACGGTCATTTTAACAATATTGATTCTCCCAATCCAAGAACACTGTATATCTTTCTATCTGTTTGTCTCAACTTCAATTTCTTTCATTAGTGTCTCATAGTTTTCAGAGTACAGGTCTTTTGCCTCCTTAGATAGATTTATTCCGATGTATTTTATTATTTTTGATATAATGGTAAAAGGGGTGGTTTCCTTAATTTCTCTTCCTGATATTTCATTGTGTATAGAAATGCAAAAGATTTCTGAATATTAATTTTGTATCCTGCAACTTTACCAAATTCATCAGTGAGCTCTGCTAGTTTTTTGGTAGCATTTTTAGGATATTTGATGTTGAGTAACATGTCATCTCCCAACAGTGACGGTTTTACTTCTCTGTTTCCAATTTGACTTTCTTTTATTTCTTTTTCTTCTCTGATTGCTCTGGCAAGGACTTCCAAAACTATGTTAAATAAAAGAGGTGAAAATGGACATCCTTTTCTTATTCCTGATCTTAGTGAAGATGCTTTCAGCTTTTCACCATTGAGTATGATATTAGCTATGAGTTTTTCATATATGGCCTTTATTATATTTAGGTATGTTCCCTCTATACCTGCTTTCTGGAGAGTTTTATCATAAACGTATATTGAATTTTATCAAAAAATTTTTCTGCTTCTATTGAGATGATCATATGATTTTTATTCTTCGATTTGTTAATGTAGTGTATCACATTGATTGATTTGTGGCTATTTGAAACATTCTTAAATCCCTGTTATAAATAAATCCCACTTGATCATGGCATATGATCCTTTTAATGCATTGTTGGGTTTGGTTTGCTAATATTTTGTTGAGGATTTTTGCATCATTGTTCCTCAGTGATATTGGCTTGTAATTTTCTTTTTTTTGTGATATCTTTGTCTGTTTTTGGTATCAGGGTGTTGGTGGCCTCATAAAATGGGTTTAGAAATATTCCTTTCTCTGAATTTTTTTGAAATATTTTGAGAAGGTTAGGTGTTAACTCTTCTCTAAATGTTTGGTAGAATTCTCCTGTGAAGCCATTTTGTCCTGGACTTTTGTTTGCTGGGAATTGTAAAATTACTGATTCAATTTTGTTAATGGTAATTCGTCAGTTCATGTTTTCTATTTCTTCCTGGTTCAGTCTTGGGAGCTTGTACCTTTCTAAGAATTTGTCCATTTCTTCTTGGTTGTCTGTTTTATTGGTATATAATTGCTCATAGTAGTCTCTTATGATCCTTTGTATTTCTGTCGTGCCAGTTGTAACTTCTCCTTTTTCATTTCTGATTTTATTGATTTGGGCCCTCTCCCTTTTTTCTTGATAAGTCTGGCTAAAGGGTTGTCAATTTTGTTTTTCTTTTCAAAGAATCAGGTTTTAGTTTCATTGGACTTTTTCTTTTTTTAGTCTCTATTTTATTTATTTCTGCTCTGATATTTATGATTTCTTTCCTTCTACTAACTTTGGGTTTTGTTTGTTCTTCTTTCTCTAGTTGCTTTAGGTGTAAGTTTAGGGTTTTTTTATTTGAGATTTTTCTTGTTTCCTGAAGTAGGCTTTTTTCACTGTAAACTTTCCTTTTACAACTGCTTTTGCCATGTCGCATAGGTTTTGGGTCATACTGTTTTTGTTTTCATTTGTCTCTAGGTATTTTTTGATTTCCTCTTTGCTTTCTTCAGTGATCCATTGGTTATTTAGTAGCATATTGTTTAGTCTCCATGTGTTTGTGTTTTCTGCAGTTTTTTTCTGGTGGTTGATTTCTAGTCTCATAGTGTTGTGATCAGAAAAGATGCTTGATATGATTTCAATTTTCATAAATTTACCAAGTCTTCTTTTGTGGCCTAGTATGTGATCTATCCTAGAGAATGTTCCATAGGCACTTTAAAGAAATGTGTATTCTACTACTTTCAGATGGAATGCTCTCTCTATATCCGTTAATTCCATTTGGTCTAATGTGTTATTTAAAACCTGTGTTTCCTTATTGATTTTCTCTCTGGATGATCTGTCCATGCATGTAAGTGGGGTGTTAAAGTCCTCTACTATTATTGTGTTACTGTCAAGTTCTCCTTTTATGTCTGTTAATATTTGCCTTATATATTGATGTGCTTCTATATATATATATATATATATACACACAATTTATATATCTTCTTCTTGGACTGATCCCTTGATCATTATGTAGTGTCCTTCTTTGTCTCTTCTAACAGTCTTTATTTTAAAATATATTTTGTCTGATATAAGTATTGCTACTCTAACTTTCTTTTGGTTTCCCTTTGCATGGAATACCTTTTTCTACCCCTTTCAGTTTGTATGTGTCTCTAGATCTGAAGTGGGTCTCTTGTAGGCAGCATATATGCAGGCCTTGATTTTGTATTCATTCAGTCACTCTATGTCTTTTGGTTGGAGCATTTTTTCATTTACATTGAAGGTAATTATCAATATGTATGCTCTTATTGCCATATTGTTAATTGTTTTGGATTTGTTTTTGTAGATCTTTTTCCCCCCTTTCTTCTTCTTTTCTTCTCTTCTCTTGTGATTTTATGACTATTTTTAGTGTTATGTTTGGATTCCTTTTCCTTTTTTGTGTGTATATCTATTATAGATTTCTGTTTGTGGTCACCATGAGATTTTTGTATACCAGTGTGTTTTATATATGTGATTATTTTAAGTGGTTGCTTTCTTAATTTCAAATGCATTTCAAAAACCATATACTTGTACTCTCATCCCCTCACAATTATTCTTTTTGATATTATATTTTATACCTAATTGTCTTGGGTATCCCTTAAATTCTTATTGTGGATATAGATAATTTTACTACTTTTGTCTTTTAACCTCCTTACTAGATTTGTGAGTCGATGATTTACTACCATTGCTGTATATTTGCCTTTACCTGTGAGGTTTTTCATTTCATAATTTTCTTGTTTCTAATTGTGGCCTTTTCTTTTTTTTTGCCTAGATAAGTTCCTTTAACATTTGTCGTAAAGCTGGTTCAATGGTACTGAACTCTTTCATCTTTTGCTTGCCTATAAACCTATTGATTTCTCCATCAAATGTGAACAAGAGCCTTGCTGGGTAGCATGTTCTTGTTCATAGATTTTTCCCTTTAATCACTTTAAATATATTGTGTCACTCCCTTTTGGACTGCAGAATTTCTGCTGAAAATTCAGTTGATAACCTTGTATGTTATTTATTTCTTTTCCCTTACTGCTTTTGATATTCTCTCCTTATCTTTAGTTTTTGTCATTTTAATTGCACTGTGTCTTGGTGTGGTCCTCTTAGGGTTCTAACTGTATGGGACTCTGAACTTCCTGGACTTGAGTGACTGTTTCATTTCCCAGATTTGGGAAGAATATTCTCAGTCCCTTTGTCTATCTCTTCTCCTTCAGGGACCCCTATAATGTGAATATTACTGTACTTCATGTTATTGCAGAGGACTCATAAACTATCCTAATGTCTTTTCATTCCTTTTTTTCTGTTCAGTGGTAATGATTACCATTATTCTCTCTTCCTGATCCACTCCTCTGTATCATTTTGTCTCCTATTGATTCCTTCTAGTGTATTTTTCATTTCAGTTATTGTATTTTTCATCTGTTTGGCTACTATATTTTCTAACTCTTTGCTAAAAACTTCAACTTCTCGCTCTGTGCATCCATTCTTCTCCCAAGTTCTTTGATCATCTTTACAATCATTACTCTAAACTCTTTCTCAGATAGATTGCCTATCTCCATTTCACCTATTTCTTCTTCTGTGGTTTGATCTTATTCCTTTATTGGGAACATGTTTCTCTGCTACCTCATTTTGTCTTAAGTTGATATTTGTAGTTTTACATATGTGGTAGGTTTGTTATGTTTCTCAGCCTCAGAGAAGTGGCCTTCTGTAGATGTTCTATGTGTCCTAGCAGTGCATTCCCCTCTTGTCACACAAGCTATTTGCTCTAGGGATTACCTCTTAAAGGGATGTGAGTGTCCTTCTCTTGTGGTGGGCTATGTGTACAGTCTGGTAGGATTGGTTGGCTCCTAGCCCAGTTGATTGCCAGGGCTTGCCTTGTGTGGATGCTGCTGGCTGCTGTTTAGCAGGGCCAGGTCATGAGGTGGCTGGCTGCAGAACACTATGGGGCCCTGGGGTTAGTGCTGGCTCACTGGTGGGTGGAATCAAGGTCCTGAAGTCTCTGGAGCTGTAACCCACCAACTGACAATCAAGTCAGGTCCTGGGGTTGGTGCTGGACTACTGGCAGAGAGAGCCAGTTTGTGGAGTCTGGCTGTAGGGCCAAGGGATCCCAGAGTTTGTGTCAGATAGCTGGTTGAGGGGGGCCAGTTCCTGATGCAGGATGTCCTGAAGCTTATGTTGGCATGCTGTTGGACAGGGCCAGGGCCCCACTGGTTCTAGGGTAGGGTCTTGCCTGCTGTGAGCAGGCTGGGTCTGTATACTGTGGGACTGTAGTTTTCTTGCGTCCAGTGTCTGCTCCCTGGTGAATGAGGCTGGTCTAGAGGCTAGTGCAGGCTTCCTAGAGGGAGGGGCTGGTGCCTGTCCTCTGGTAGGTGGGGCTGGGTCTTGGCTTTCTGGTGGGCAGAGCTGCATCTACGGGCATGTCTAGATGGGCTCAGTAAGTCTTTAGGCAGTCTTTCTGCTGACGAGTGGGCTGCCCAGTTAGTTGTTTGTCCTGAGGCTATTGGGTGGAGCCAGGGCTTGGCAGAATGGGTCAAGATGGCAGCTGCCAGCAGCAGTGTTCACGATGTAATATGTTCTCAAATATGGCTGCCACCAGTGTCTATGTCCCCAGGGTGAGTTGTTTCCTTCCCCTACCTCTCCAGAGACTCTCAAAGATGAGCAGTTATGTCTGGCCCAGGCTCCTATCAAATTACTTCTATTGCTCTGGGTCCTGGTGTATGTGAGATTTTGTGTGCACCCCTTAAGAGTGAAGTCTCTGTTTTTCCCAGTCCTATAGGGATTCCAAAATGAAGCCCTGCTAGTCTTCCAAGCCAAATGTTCTTGGGGATTATCTTCCCAGTGCAGGACCCCTGGGCTGGGGAGCCCAATGTGAGGTTTAGAACTCTCACTCCTGTGGGAGAACCTCTGAAATATAATTATTCTCCAGGATGTGGGTTGCCCACCGAGGGGTATGGGATTTGATTATATTGATTATATTGTGAGTCTGCCCCTCCTACCTTTTCTATTCATTTCTTGTTTTTGTTTCTACTGTTGTGATTTGATGATTTTCTTTTGTAGTATATTTGAGTTCCTTTCTTTTTGGCTTTTGTATATCTATTCTATGTTTTTGATTTGTGGTTACATTGGGTTCATATATGCTGACCCACTGTTTTATCTATTTAATTTAAACTAATAGTCATTTAAGTTCAAATACATTCTAAAAGCTACATTTTTTATGCTACTCTCCCACATTTTTGTATTTTTGATATCATATTTTACATCTTCATGTGTATTCCTTTGCTGTTGCTTTTACAATTTTTTGTCTATTAGTCTATGTACTGGCTTATTTATGTGATCTTTAATCCTTGCTATATATTTGCCTTTCCTGTTGGGAATTTCCCTTTCCTATATGTTCTTACTCCTTTCCATTTAGAAAAGATCCTTCAAAATTTCCTTTTGGATGGTTTAGTATTGTTGATTTCTTTTAGTTTTTGCTTTTCTGAGAAGTTCTTTATCTCTCCTTCCATTCTAAATGATAAACCTGCTGGATGTAGTATCATAGATTACAGGTTTTCCCCTTTCAGCACCTTGAATATATCATGCCACTCCCTCTAGCCTGCAATGTTTCTGCAGAGAAATTAGCTGATAGATTTAGGGGGATGCCCTTGTATATATATAACTCTTTGTTTTTCTCTTTCTGCCTTTAGAGTTATCTGTATATCTTTAATTTTTGCCGTATTAATTATGATATGTCTTAGTGTGGGTCTGTTATGTTTCATCTTGTTTGGGACCCTCCATGCTTACTGAACCTGGATATCTGTTTCCTTCTTTAGTTTTGGGACGTTCTCAGCTATAATTTCTTCATATATATATTTATATATATATATATATATATATATATATATATTTTTTTTTTTTTTTTTTTTTTTTGCCGTACACGGGCCTCTCACTGTTGTGTCCTCTCCTGTTGTGGAGCACAGGCTCTGGACTTGCAGCCTCAGCAGCCATGGCTCACAGGCCCAGCCGCTCCATGGCATGTGGAATCCTCCTGGACCGGGGCACGAACCCGCGTCCCCTGCATCGGCAGGCGGACTCCCAACCACTGCGCCACCAGGGAAGCCCCAACTCTTTAAAAAAAAAAAAATATATATATTTATATATTTTTTTTTTTTTTTTTTTTTTTTTTTTTGCCGTACACGGGCCTCTCACTGTTGTGTCCTCTCCTGTTGTGGAGCACAGGCTCTGGACTTGCAGCCTCAGCAGCCATGGCTCACAGGCCCAGCCGCTCCATGGCATGTGGAATCCTCCTGGACCGGGGCACGAACCCCTGTCCCCTGCATCGGCAGGCGGACCCTCAACCACTGCGCCACCAGGGAAGCCCCCACATATATTTTAATACCCTTCTCTCTGTCTATTCTCCTTCTGGAACCACTATAATGTGACTGTTGGCATGTTTAATGTTATCCGATAGATATTGTATGTTGCACTCTTTTTTTTTTAAATCTGACTTTCTGTTTGCTGTTCTGATTGGGTGATTTTCATTATTCTGTCTTCCGGATCATTTATGCATTCTTTGTCATTAGTCTGCTATTCATTGCTTCTAGAGTGATTTTTATCTCAGCTATTGAATTATCTATTTTTGATTGGGTCTTCATTGTAGCTTTTAGTTCCTTGTTAAAATAAGCTCTCTTAAATCAGTTCTCTTCCTTAATTCAGTTCATTTTTATTACCAATGTTTGAATACTTTGTCAGGTAGATTGCTTATTTCTGTTTCATTATTAATTTATTTTCATTCGTTTTCTCTTACTATTCCAATTGAAAGTAGTTCCTCTGCCTTTTCATTTTATTTAACTTTCTCTGTCTCAATGAATTTAGGTGAAAACGACTGTGGTCTTGAAGGGGGCTTCTTATGTGAGTGTCCCCTGTTTATATTGCATTTGCCCAATGCCTTTGGTAAGAGGGCAGGATTTGATGTGGACACCAGCCACATCTTTCCTCAGGGTGTGCTGATCACTATTACTTCAGTAAGGGGTGTGGCTGGTGATGGAGGAGCTAGAGCCTGCAGAGTGTGTGAGGCAGGACTTCTTCTCTGCGCGGTGGCCATCCCCACCTTGTCAGGGGTGCGCTCTGCTCCCAAGTTGCTGTAGCAGAAGCCCTGATGGTTGAGCTGAAGTTGGCTCTGTTTCCTTTAAGTATGTGTTTTTCCTTCTCCCTGCACTGAGGTCTCTGGCCCAAAGGAGGGGAGTGCTGAAGAAAGTGCAGCTTGTGAACTTACTAAGTCTGATGTACTACCTGTGTATAAATCTGCAGCTCTGCTGAGATGCAGTCCATGGCTGCATCTTTTCCACTGTCATGGCTGCCCCAGCTCTAGTGCTAGGCTGTGGTGTGCAGTGGGTGGAGATGGTGCATTACCTCAGCTTGGGTTGAGGCTTACAGCAAGGCAGTCGCAAGAATACTGGCAGATGTGCTACAGTCAGAAGTGTGAGCTTATTCTGGGGCTCTGCTTGAGTAAGTGCTGACAATGGCTGCTGCCACCCCACTGGGTCTATGTCTCAGGCTTCTGGTCACCTCTGCATCCCTAGATCAAGTCTTTTCCAGATTCTCTCTACCCTAAATGCAGTGCCAAGTTCTGGCATGGAGTGATGTTCACTCAGCTTGGAATGGAGAGTGTGGTGAGGCAGCAGCTACTAGGGCAGATCCCTTTCTGCCTTCCTGGAGGCAAGCCAGCACCTATGCACACCTCACAAGTGGAATCTAGTCTTCTTCAGTCTTTCTATCTGTCCCAGCGGGTCTCCAAGCAGCCAAGGGGGCTTGTCTCCTATGCATAGGACCCAGAACTGGGATGCCCAGTATGTAGCTCAACACACTTACTCTCTAGTGCAAGTGTACAGCAGTGTGATCTTTTTCCACTTAGTCCCCTCTCAGGGGTACAGGTCCTGATGCAGTGCTTTTCTTCCCATCCTACCTGATTATGTGTATAATCTTTTTTATAGCCTCAGTTGTTTAAGAGTCTTTCTACCAGCTTTCAGTTAGTTTTCTGTGGGAATTTTTCCACATATAGATGCATTTTTGATGTGTTCATGGGGGGAAGTGAGCTCCACATCCTCTTTCTCTGCTATCTTGATATCTTTGCCTTTCTTGTCTTATAAGGACACTAGCAATATTAGATTAAGCACTCCCTCAACACCATTATGAGCCCATCTTAACTTACATTTGTAAAGCACAAGTTCCAACATTCACAGAGATTAGGACTTTACTGTTGGGGGGGCACACAATAATTCAACTCACAGCACCCCAATACTTACCACTTCTATTGCTCTTCCTCCATTCCCAAAGATATAATTTTCCTCTAGTATCAGTTTTATTCATCCTGAAGAACTTCTTTTAGCATCTTTTGTAGATCAATTCATAGGAAAATTGTCTTTAATTTTTCTTTATCTGAAAATATCTTTATTTTTATTTTTGAAAGATAAATTCACTGGCTATAGAAATATGGTTTGACATTTCCTTTATTTCTTCACTTTGAAGATGTTCTACCTTATAGCCTCTGTGGTTTTTAATGAGAAATCCAGGGTCATTTGAATTGTTGTTTCCCTGTAAGTACCTTATAATTTCTCTCTAGTTGCTTAATTTTTTTCTGTATCTTTATTTTCTATCAGTTTGTTTTTGATGTGTTGAGGTGTGATTTTCTTTGAACTCATTTTGTTTGGGATTTGTTGAATGTCTTGAGTCTGTAAATTTATGTCTTTTAGTAAATCTGGGATAATTTCAGCCATTATTTTTCAAATGCTTTTCCTGACTTAGTTTTTCTCTTTTTCATGTGAAATTCTAATTAGATTCATATTAGACCTTTGATATTATCCCTCACGTTATATAGGCTCTGTCCATTTATTCAATATTTTTTTCTCTGTTTTACAGATTGGATAATTTCTATTCACCTGGCTTCAATTTCACTCACTATTCCCTCTGACATTTTTATTCTGTTATTAAATCCACACAGTGAGACTTTTTAAAATTTTCAGATATTGTATTTTTTGTCCTAAAACCTGCACTTATCCCTTTTTTATAGTCTCCATTTCTCAGCTGAGTTTCTCTCTTCATTAAATTCAAGTGTGTTTTCTATTATTTCAATGAGCATAGTTGTAATAACTGCTATAAAATCCTTGTATTACAGCTCCAGCATCCAGGTCATCTCAGGTTTGGTATCTGTTGGTTGTCTTTTCTTTTGAGAATCTATCACATTTGTTTTGTTTTGTTTATTTATTTATTGGTATGTTAATGGTAGCATATATAACCTTGTGACTCATATTGTGTAGACTCTAGGACTTGTTATAGTCTTCTGGAGAATGTTGATTTTTTTTTTTTTAATCCAGCACTCTACCTGGAAGGTACAGACAGAATGCCCTGTAAAGGACTGGGAACATGGTGGCACCCCGTGGAGGTCCACTGTGCACTGCTCCTCCACAGAGGACTTTGGTACTATCCAGACTCCAAATACCTCTAATGGGAAAATGACCTCAAAGAGAGTCAACCTAGAAACAGCTGTTGGAATGCCTGTTGAAATAGCAGCAACACCTGGAAGGAAAAACTTATTGATGAATAAGCATATATGATACTCTGGGGTTTCTTATTGGGGTAGTTGGGATCTTCCTAGGAAACCAAAGATCTGACAGGAGTACTTGGTGACAAAGGCCAGTGAGATCTGATTTGGTTCTGTATCAGAGTTCATTATATAATAATGAATTACATAAAATACATAAACTGATGACACTTGCAGAAACTTGGTTGCACTAAGGTAATGTTGTTAAGTAGTTTTGCTATTTTAGTGTGGTTTTAGTTCCATCCACCTTTAAAGTAGTTAATAATCTCACTATTGTGATTCTCACTTCAAATTCTCTTAATATGCTCTTGCTACAAGTGGCTGATAAAGAGAAAATTTATTTGACAAAGTCACCTCCTTGATTTCTTGATCTGTGCTACATCTGCCTTAGAGATTAAATAATTATATACTTCTGGAAAGTAACTAATCTTCTGGGAGGACTAAAATCCAAAGAGGCCTCTTTGGAGAAATCATCTTGTTTAACCTCTGACCTATTTAGGGAGAGAACTCCATTGGACGGAGCATTTTTGGTCTCTCTATTATAGTTACTCTGTTGTTGTTGATTCCAAAAGTGCTTCAGCAAAGAGGGAAGTGAAGTCAGTGAGCCACTTTATTAAACAAGAGATGGGCTTATTCTAGAACTTTCTGTGTCTTTTCATACAGGCTTGAGTTTATGCTCTCCTGGCTCCTTTGATTCTAATTTTTAAATAATCTAAAAAGGACTTCCTCCTAAGGGACAGGGAGTGGGTTAATCTTTATTTGCATATTTGAAACAAACATGCTTACTCTCTGCCCTTCACTTTTTTCTCCCAAATTTTCTTCACCCTGTTCAACTAGGTCATCACATTACTCTAGTTTTTACTACCTCCTGACTTAATGAGATACATTGCATTGCACTCATGCTGTGAAAAAAAAAAAGTGATTAAAGCATACTGTAGCAGATGTGTCAGGGAGAATACTATTTCTAAGCCTGAGGGAAGCCACTGGAAATTTCCCAAAGAATGATTTAATAAATTCTTCTGCTCATGCAACTAAGAATGAGATTATTACTGATATATTCATTCAAGACAAAAAGTAACATAGAAAAGAGAAGACTGTTTGGTTAGAGAAAAAAATGAAAGCAAAAAGATTTTAAGACGTAGTTCTAAAATGAGTTTATAGATAGTCTGAAGAACATCTGGATAGCCTACAGTGAATAGTTAAACTCTTTTTTTTAAAAATCACAAGATGAAAAAGAATAAAAAGAAAAAAAAAAGAACTTTCCAAGTAGCTTCCATGCTGTTGGTGAGTGGATCAGTGTGAGTGCTGGAGGAAACGGTGATGTTTTTGTGTAAATAATACAGGTAATCGAGGTTTTAAAGCAATTTGTTCTAAAGTTCCCAAAGGAAGGTCTTATTTGATGAATAGTGAAGACAAACAGAACCTTTAGGTTTTTAATAACAACTCTACTTTTGACCAATTTAGTTCAGGATTTTTCCTGTAGCCAAGTGACACAACACATTTGACAGTCAGTTTGGGGTTATTTAGAGACTGCATGTTTCTGTACCTTTCCTCTCCATTGATTCATTTACTTTTATGCAGGGAAGGGAAAGAAACCAGTTATTTGGTTCTTTGTTATAACAAATGTTTGATTGGGTGAGAATTGTTGACTAAAATGATATTTTGAAGTCTATTTGTGATTCCAATAATTAGGAAAGCAGTGCCACCACCACTTTCATATTGATTTATCTGACATTTAACATTCAAGACTAATTATTCTAAGGGTCATAAGAATAGTTCGGATAACACCTACAATTTTTACCAACAAATTCTGTCTATAATATAATACTTTTGATTGATTCTTCTGATGGTTTTATATACATTTTTGAACTGCTTTTCATATCCTCATTCATATTCTGTTATCCTCTATAATAGAATTATTTTCACATATCCAATAATGACTACTTCACATTATGTATTTGGAAAATGTTGATGTTCACGCTTTTGCACATCATAATGAGTAATGTAGTGAAAAGCATATGTGGCCAGGTTGTCTGTCTTCTAGAAAACTTTCTATCAGTCAAGTAGACAGCCTAATCATTCCTTTTTTTCTCTTCACCCTATAGATATATGCACTCACATACATACCTTAACCATTACTGTTTTAGCTTCTTAAAAATACTGTTTTCTTTAGGCATCTTCTGCCTAACAGAATTAAAAAACAAACAAATCCAATGAAACTCTAATAGTCTGAAATTTGTCTAAGCTGGTCAACATTTCTTCCTGCTCACAAGTTCTCCATTTATAAGTTTGGCTCAAGCCACAATATATGCTTAATAGAGTTAAGATTGAAGAGGGCTTAGAAAAATGCCTAGAAAGCATGCTGGAAGGTGTAGATCTCAGAAAAATTAGTTGAGAACAGCTCTACAAAGTAAGAAGCACAATCTGAGAGAAAAAGGAAATAATTTCCTATTTCAAACAATTAAAAACAGGGTATATGGACCAGTGGTCAGAACTTCCATCCTATTTGTGTGGGATGATGGAATAAGGAAATGGGGATGATGCAGTAGTGATGGTGAGGAAACCAATAGATGTGCCATTTTTGTAGAGCGCAAGAGGATATCTTTGAGTGATAGCAGCCTTACACTGACAACTTGTTGTGAGAGAAATGTAAATACTAAAACAGTTCACTCACATGCACAACTTTTTACTTAAAGAAACCTCAAGGTATACCAGGGAGAATTTCTGCTGGCCTGGAATTCTGACCTGGTCTCTCCCTCTACACAGATCTCTTCCAGATTGATGATCCAGGGAGAAATATTATCATTCAAAAATGATATAAACCAGATAATAGCACAGGATCAATACAAAAACACTATAAGTAAAATGGAAGAAAGGAATAAGGAAAATAAGTGACAGATGAAGAACATTCACTCGAAAAATGTTACTAAAATGTGTATAAAAAAAGAGACCAAACATGTTGCTATGACTTATAAAACAAATATATTTTGCAAGTATGAATCCAGAGTAGATATTTGGGAGTGTAAGGGAGACATGGTGACAACCAGAGGAGATAAACAGAAGCAGTTATAATTCAGGAATGAAAGAAAAGAAAAAAAATACCATTCTTGATATAAAGACAATTTTGTAAGTAGCACAAGGGAGACTCACCACTATTGAAAATGTAAAGTATAAGGACAGGATTGAGATGAAGTGGTAATGAACAAAGGATTAAAAATAGAGAGAAAGATAGATACTTGGCACAAAGAAAATTCAACCCAAGTGTAATAGGTGGTTTTGAAAAAGAATAAAACAAAGGAGAAATACTTTAAAATTGTCTTCATTTTCTATTGCTGCATAACAAATTCCATAAATTTAATAGCTTAAAACAACACTCATTTATTATCTCATAGCTTCTGCAGAGTAGAAATACAGCATGGTTGTACTGAGTTCTTCTGCTTCACGAAGCTGAAGGGTTTCACAAAGCTGAAATCAATTTGACCAAGTTCTTACCTGAATGATCTGGGAATAAACCTGCTTCCAAGCTTATTCAGGTTGATGGCAAAATTCAGGTTTTTTGGCAACTATAGGACTGATGTCCCTGTTTCTTGGCTGTTAACTGTGGGTCACCCTCACCTTTTAGGGAGCTGCATGCCTTCCTCATAATGTGACTCCATCTATCTTCAAAGCCAGCAACACCACATCAGATTATTCTTGTGCTTCTAATCTCTCTGACTTTTTCTTCTGCTATTAACCTGAGAAAACTCTGCTTTTTAAAGGGCTCATGTTATTATATTTGAGTCATCTAGATAAACTCATTATTATGAGATAAATTGTGCCATTAATGTAACATGATCATCATAATCACAGGATCCAAAGATTGGAATGGGGAATACTGGGGGTGATTTTTAGAATCCTGCCTAACACAAAAATATAACTATAAAAAATTCCTCCAAACTAAAGGAAGAATTAAACTTATAGTTTCAAAGGGCAAGCTGTCCTTAAAAATAAATGCAGATAACGTAATGATGGATTCATGTCTTTGTACATTTGTCCAAACCCATAGAATGTACATCAAAAGAGAATGGTAATGTAAACTATGGACTTTGGAGATAATGATGTGTCAATGTAGGTTCATCAGTTGTAACAAAATGTACTGCTCTGGTGGGGCTATTGATAATGGAGGAGGCTATACATGTGTGGGGGCAGGGGTATATGCAAAATCTCTGTACATTCAACTCAATTTTGCTGTGAACTTAAAACTGTTCATAAAAAGTAAATAAATAAATGCAGAATAATAAAAATTAACACATTTCCTAGAAATATTACTGGACTTCAAGAAAAAAAAAAAAGAAAGCAGCACTATTCACAATAGCTAAGATATGGAAACAACCTAAACGTTCATTGATGGATGAATGGATAAAGAAGCCTCATAAAAGAAGTAAATCCTGTCATTTGTAACAACATAGATAAACTATGAGAACATTATGCTAAGTGAAAGAAGTCAGAGAGAGAAAGACAAGTGCTAAATAATTTCACTTACAGGTGCAATCTAAAACAGTAAAACTCATAGAAGCAGGGAATAGAATGGTTGTTGCTAGGAGAGAGGAGGAAATGAGGAGATGTTGGTCAAAGTGCAGAAAGTGTCAATTATGCAAGATTAATCAGTTCCTGAGATCTAACATACAACATAGTGTCTATAGTTAACAATACTGTAATGCATATCTGGAATTTGCTAAGAGGATAGTTTTAAATTAAGTTTTCTTATCACACACACACATACACACACACACACACACACACAAAGAAAATAAAAAGAAATGGTAACTATGTGGAGGTGATGTATATATTAATTAGCTTGGTTGTGATCATTTCACAATGTACATGTATCAAAACATCAAGTTGTAGACCTTAAACATAAACAATGTTTATATGTCAATTATACCTCAATAAAGCTGTTGGAAAAAAGAATTCTCTTTGTCTACAGTTAAAAGAAAATCAACTCACCCAAAAAGCAGAAAAATTCAAACTGACCTCAGATTTCTCTCTAATGACATTAAACGTCAGAACAGAATTTAGTATTGCTTGTGAATTTCTCAGGGAAAGAAAGTATAAACAAAGAATTTTATGCCCAATAAAACCATTATTTAAGCATAAAAGCCACAAACAGGCATTTAAAACTCTGCCAGAAAACAAGTAATATAGTTTCAATTAAGCTTCCTTGATAAAAGTATTAGACAGAGGACTTCAGTCAGCCAAGTAATGAATAGAAATACTCCAAAAATGGGCTCGTATTCACATAATCAGTGTTATCTGCTACAATATAATATATCCTCCCCCAAGTTTCAAAGGCTTAACAAAATAAAAGTTTATTTATTGTTCATATCTCTGTTTACATTGTGACAGGGATTTTGGCTCCTTCTGTGTTGTAGCACTATTTCCTAAAGCCTCCTCAGAGACCTTCTTGGGTATTCTACATTCTACCATCTAATGAGCAAAGTGAGAGAGGATAGGATCATGTGACACATTAAATTTCTAGATCAGGAAGTGATACACTTTTCATTGTTAGAACTTAATCTGGTGGCCCCAGCCTAATCCAAAAGTTTGCTGGGATACATAATCTTCCTGTGTGTCCAAGAAGACCAAATGGAACTGATTGCCATCTGGCACTAGGAATTGACTTCAGAACTTTCCTTTCTTGTCACAAGGTGTTTGTTTCTCTTTTCCTCCCTCACAAAGAATACATTCATTATCCCATCCAACCACTGCATCTAGTTCAAGGTCAAGGCAATCTTCTCATCAGATTCAGATATGGCTCCTATGATCTAAATAAAAGTAAATAAAAAATAAAAATAAATTTAAGAATGTTATATAGAAACATCTAAATAAAAATAAATTTTAAAATATATGTCCCCTTCCCTCACTCATTGAATATACAGTGATAAATTGGTCCTACCATGCTGTTAAGATGTGGCATGTGGAAGTCTTGTCCCAAGTATGGAGTCTTGGCCCAAGTATGCATTATAGTTGGTCCAATGATCATTTCCCTAGTTTATTATAAGCATAATTGGGATGGACATACTTAGCATTAAGCAGTTCAATCACATTGGTTCCCAGACTAGTGGAATATGAGCTATAATAAAGGAAAAACCAAGTGGAGACCCCTGAAATTGTCCTCTCCCCCATAGTCAATATATTAAGTGAATCAGCAGAAGCCATACAGTATCCTGAGTGCAGTGGCCTCATAAAGGCCCAACTAAAGCACTATCTTGGAGAAGATATCCTGGATATTTGGGACAAGTCCTTTAAGAATGTGGTGTGCACATTGAAATAATAGCCATTATGTGTTTTTTCTGTGGTTATAGGATGCTGAATGCCTGACTATGGAACATCAAGTGACTATGCAATCAGAACTGCTTACCGCACCCTAAGTATTTTCATACCAAAAAAGTCATAAGGTACCGCATTAATCCACAGTGCAATGGAAATTGTACCTTTGGGATCGAGCCCAAGCAGGCCTGGAGGGCACAAATAAGTCACAAGCATGGATATCACAGGGCCCAAGTCACCTACCTCTGCTGCATCTATGCAGCTCAAATTTATGTCCTCTCTTTGAAATACCATCCCTTTAGGACACTAGCCATTCAGTGATGGCAAGTTGATTATGTCAGACCATCATCACCATGAAGGTGTGATATAATCCCTCAAGATCACAAGCCAGCCACTCAATGGCAGATTCATACCAGAGTCCTAACCTAGACAGGGAGTGAGTCAGACTTATGGTTTGCCTTACCAACCATGGTACTTTGGCCAGCATCACCTTCCAAATGTGCACAGATTGTCTGATTTATTGTCATGAGATCCTGTAGAATGATGTTTCAGACCAAAGAAGGTGGTGAAGAAGATGCAGCAATGGGCACATGGTCACAGGGTCCACCAGTTGTACTATATAGACATATACCTTAAACCCTTTAGCTGTCAGCCTATTAGAACATTGAAACGACCTCATAAAGCCTTGACTAAAGCACCAGTTCAGTGATGACATCCTGTTATTTGGGGTGCTGTTCATCAAGATGTTGTATATATATTTAAGCAACAGTTATTATATAGTGTTGATCTCTGACTGGTGGAATACATGGAAGTAAGAACCAAGGAGTAGAGGTAAGAGTGGTCCCTCTCAGTCAATAACCCTCATAGTGACTTTGTGTTTCTTGTCCCCTTAAGTTTATTGTCTGCTAGACTAGAGGTACTAGTTTTGGGAAGGATTCCTTCTATAGGTGACAGAGCAAATATTTTATTTTATTTTTATTTTTATTTTTTTTTGTTTGGTGTATGATGGGAACATTTAAGATCTTTATTTTCCTTTTTAAAATAGCTTTTCCAACTTTCCCTTAACTTTATTGAGATATAATAGACATATAACATTCTGTAAGTTTAAAGTGTACATGTTGATTTGATACACTTGTTTATATATTGCAAAATGATTACCACCATAACTTTAGCTGAGAACTCAGTCACCTCACAGAATTACCATTTCTTTATTTGTGGTGAGTATATTTAAGGTCTACTTTCTTAGCATCTTTCAATAATATAATACAGTATTGTTAACTATAATCAACATGTACATTAGATCCTAAGAACTTACTCATCTTATTAGTGGAATTTTGTACCCTTTAACCTACATCTTTCCATTTCCCCCACCCCCCAGCCCCTGGTAGCAACCACTCTACTCTCTGTTTCTATGAATTTGGCTTTCTATATTCCACGTATAAGTGATGATGTTCAGTAATTGTCTTTTGCTGTTTGACTTATTTTACTTAGCATAATGCCCTCAAATTTTTCCATGTTGTTACATGTGGCAGGATTTTCTTTTTTCTCATAGCTGAATAATATTCCACTATATATATGTACACATCTTTATTCATCTATTAATGGGCACTTAGGTTGTTTCCATATCTTGGCTATTGTAAATAATGCTTTAATGAACATAGCGTTCATATATCTATTTGAAATCCTGTTTTCATTTCTTTTGGATATATACCCAGAAGTGGGATTGGTGGATTTTATGATAACTCTATTTTTAAGTTTTTGAGGACTCTCCATTCCGTTTTCCATGGCACCAATTTACATTCCCACAAACAGTGCACAAGTGTTCCTTTTTCTCCACATCCTCACCTACACTTATCATTTTGATGATAGTCATTCTAAGGGTATGAAGTGATATCTCATTGCAGTTTTTATTTGTATGTTCCTGATAACTAGTGAAGTTGAGCACCTTTACATGTACCTGTTGGTCATTTGTATGTCTTCTTTGGAAAAATGTCTATTTAGCTTCTCTGCCTATTTTTTAATTGGATTACTATTTATTTATTTTTTGCTATTTTTTTTCTTGCTGTGTGGTATGTGGGATCTTAGTTCCCTGACTGGGGATCAAACCTACACCCCCTGTGGTGGAAGCACAGATTCTTAGCCACTGGGCCTCCAGGGAAGTCCATTTTTTTGTTATCGCACTGCATGAGCTCTTTATATATTTTAAATATTAGCCCCTTCTGAAATATATGATTTATAAATATTTTCTCCCATTTCATACATTGTTTTTCCATTTCATTGATTATTTCTTTTGCTCTGCAGAAGATTTTTAGTTTGATGTTGTCCCATTTATTAATTTTTGCTTTTGTTGCTTGTGTTTTTGGTGTCATATCCAAAAAGTTGTTTCTAGGAACAATGTCAAGGAGATTTTTCCTGTTTGCTTCTAGGAGTTTTATGGTTTCAGTTCTTATATTTTTAAGTCTTTAATCCATTTTGAGTTAATTTTTGTGTATGGTGTAAGATAAGGGTCCAGTTTCATTCTCCTGCTTGTGGTTATCCCATTTACCCAACACCATGTATTGAAGAGATTATTTTTTTCCTTGTTGAGTATTCTTGTCTCCCTTGCCAAATATTAGCTGTGCAGGTTTATTTCTAGGCTCTCAATTCTGTTACATTGGTCTATGTGTCTATTTTTATGCCAATCTCATTCTGTTTCATTACTATACCTTTGTAGTACAGTAGGAATTGTGATGCCTACAGCTTTGTTCTTTCTCAGGATTGCTTTGGCTGTTTGGGATCTTTTATGGTTCCATACAAATTTTAAGATGTTTTTTCTATTACTGTGAAAAATTCCATTGGAATTTTGATTGAGATTGCATTAAATCTATAGGTGGCTTTTGCTAGTATGGAAGTTTTAACAGTATCATTTCTTCTGATCCATGAGTAAGGGATATATTCATATTTGTTTGTGTCTTTCTCAATTTCTTTCATCAGAGTGTCGTAGTTTTAAGTATCAGGTTGGCCAAAAAGTTCATTCAGCTTTTTCCATAAGATGTTACAGAAATTTTTGGCCAACACAATATATAGATCTTCTACCTCATTGGTTAAATTTATTCCTAAGTATTTTATTGTTTTTGATGCTATTGTGAATGAAATTGCTCTCTTTATTGCTTTTTCAGATGTTTTGTTGTTAGTGTATATAAACAACTGATTTGTATATGTTGATTTTATATCCTGCAACTTCACTAAATTTGTTAATTAATACAGTTTATTGGGGAGTCTTTAGGATTTTCTTATAATTAAAAAAAATAAAATCATATTAGAGGAGTGGCTAAGGTTTCAGAGTGAGGAGACTTTGACCTTACCTCCTTCCACAGGCACACCAAAATTGCAACAATTTTCAGAGCAACTATCTATGAGAGCAACCAGAAGACTAGCAGAAAAGATCTTCTACAGTTAAAGGTATAAAGAAGAAGCCAAAATGAGACTGATAGGAGGGGTAGGGTTGTGGTATAGTCAAGAACCATAACTATAACCATAGACTACCCACACATAGGGGATATTTACAAGTGCAGAGGTTCTCCCCAAGAAGTGAGGGGTCCAAGTGCCACATCAGGCTCCCCAGTCTGGGGATCCTGCACCAGTAAGATGAACCCCCAGTACGTTTGGCTTGTAAGGTCGGTTGGATTTACTTTGGGAGAGCCAGAAGGCTGTGGGAAATAGAGACTACACTATTAAGGTGTGCACACAAAATCTCGCATGCCCCGAGAGCCAAGACCCAGGGCAGAAACAGCAATTTAAAAGAAAACTGGGTCAGATCCATCTGCTGATCTTGGAGAGCCTACTGGAAAAGCAGGATGCAGTTAAAACTTACCGTGGGGACATAGACGTTAGGAGCAGCTATTTTGGGGAGTCATCCTGCCACCAGCTGGTCAAAACCAGTACTGAGACACCTCATCCAGGCAGCTAGCTAAGTGGGGACATAGCCCCACCCACTAGCAGGCTGGCTGCCATAGGACTCCTTAAGACCTCTGCCACCCTAGAACACAGCCCTGCCTACCACAGGGCCTGCATTAGCCCTGGAACACCCAGGGTTTCCTGCAGCAATCTGTCAGACATGGCCCTGCTCACTAGCAGGCCAACACTATCCTGAGGACACAGCATCACCCACCAGGGACAGGTACCATCCTCAAGAGTACCTATGCCCTTATCCTGCCCACCTACAGGCTGACACTAGCTCTGATATACTTTTGGACCCTCAGCCAGCTACCCTGGGATCCAGTCCCACTCACTAGCAGGCTAATATCAGCATTGGGACACATCAGATCCCACAGCCAGCCATGTCAGGAACTGGCCACCAGCAGGACAAAACTAACTCTGGGACTGCCCCCCCACCCGCAGTCCCATAATCAGCCATCTTGGTAGGCCAGAATTACCCCTAAGATCCTCCAGAGCTCCACAGCTGCCTCATGACCCAGCTCTGCCCACCAACAGTCAGCAGCCTCTTCACTAGACAGGATGTGGCAACCAAAAGGACCAGGGACCAGCCACACCTACCAAACTTCCCACAGTAATCAGCCTTCCACAATAGAAAGACCCACACAGCCCACATAGGGGGCATAACCTAGAGCATATAGCTCTTGAGACTAGAGGTGTGTGTGCTGCTGGGACCCATGGGATGTTTCCTACATGAGGCCACTTATTGAAGATTAGGAAATATAACCAACCTAACCAATTAATTAGAAATAAAAACAACAAATGAGGTGACAGAAAAATATGTTCCAGATGAATGAACAAGGTAAAACTCTAGAACTAACTGAAGTAGAAATAAGCAATCTAGCACAAAAGAGTTTAAGGTATTGACCATAAATATGATCAAAGAACTCGGGAAAAGAATGTATGTTTACAGTGAGAAGCTAGAGGTTTTTATCCAAGAGTTAGAAAATATAAAGAGTCAAACAAAGTTGAGGAACATGAAAACTGAAATAAAAAAAAAACACTAGAAAGAATGAACAAGTAGATTAGATAATACAGAGCAATACATATAGCAGCAAACTGGAAGACAGAATAGTGGAAATGACAGAAACTGAATAGAAAAAAGGAAAAAGAAAAGAAATTGGGTCAGTTTAAGAGAATCTGGGACAACATCAAGCATACAACATTTGCATTATGGGGATCCCAGAAGGAGAAGAGAGAGAGAAAGGGACAGGTAGTATATTTGAAGACATAATAGCTGAAAACATCCCTAACCTAAGAAAGAAAACAGACATCCAGATCCAGGAAGCACAGAGACTCCCAAACAGGATCAATCACCTCAAGATGCATTGTTATTAAAATGGAAAAATTTAAAGATAAAAGGAGAATATTAAAGGCAGGAGGGGAAAAACAATTTACATACAAGGTAACTCTCAAGACTGTCAACTGACTTTTCAGCAGAAACTCTGCAGGCCAGAAGGGAATGGCATGATATATTGAAAGTGATGAAAGGAAAAATACCTACAACCAAGATCACCCTACCTAGCAAAGATTTCAATCAGATTTCATGGAAACATCAAAAGTTTTAAACAAGCAAAAGCTAAAATAGTTCAGCACCACCAAACCAGTTTTATAAGAAATGTAAAGAGACTTCTAAGTGAAAAAGAAAAGGCTACAACTAGAAAGGTAAAATTATGGAAGGGAAAGTCTCACTGGTGAAGGCAAATATACAGTAAAGGTAGTAGATCAAACATTTATAAAGCTAATAAGAAAGTTAAAGACAGAAGTAGTAAAATCATCTATATCCACAATAAGTAGATAAGGGATACACAAAACAAAAGGATGTAGAATGTAATGTCACAAACAGTAAACATAGTGGTGGGGATTAAAAATGAAACGTTTTTAAAATGCATTCAACGTAAGAGATGAGCAACATAAAATAATCATATATAGAGATAGAGATAGATACATATAGATTTCTATATATGAACCTTGTAGTAACCACAAGCCAAAAATCTATACTAGATACATACACACAAAAAAAGAGAAAGAAATCCACACATAACACTAAAGATAGTCATTAAATCACAAGGGAAGAGAAAAAAAGAAGAAAGGAACAACTGAAAAAAACAACAACAAGTCTATCCCAAAACAATAGTAAAATGACAATAACTACATATGTACCAGTAATTACTTGAAATGTGAAAAGGATAAATTCTCCAAAAAAAAGACATAGAGTACCTGAATAATTATAAAAACAAGACCCACATTATATACTCCCTACAAAAGAATAATTTCATATCTAAAGACACACAGACTGAAAATGAGGGGCTGGGAAAAGGCATCCATGAAAATGAAAACAAAAAGAAAACCAGGGAGGCAATACTTATATAAGACAAAATAGACTCTAAAACAAAGACTATAACAAGAGACAAAGAAGGACATTACATAATGATCAAGGGATTGATCCAAGAAGAAGATATAACAGTTATAAAAATATATGCACCCAACACAGAAGCACCTAAATTCATAAAGCAAATATTAACAAACATAAAGGAGGAAATTGACAATAACACAATAACAGTAAGGAACTTTAACACCACACTTACATCAATGGACAGATCATCCAGACAGAAAATTAATAAGGAAACACTGGTTTTAAAAGAAACATTAAGCCATAAGGACTTAATAGGTATATCTAGAACATTCCATGCAAAACAGTAGAATACACATTCCTTTTAGGTGCACATGGAACATTCTCCAGTATAGATCATATGTTAGGCCACAAAACAAGTATCAGTAAATTTAAGAAGATTGAAATCATATCAAGCATCTTTTCCAACCACAGCAGTATGAGACTAGAAATCAACTACTAGAAAAAACTGCAAAACAATAGAAACAGTTAGATGCTAAACAGTATGCTACTAAGCAACCCATGGATCACTGAAGAAATCAGAGGAAATCAAAAAAAGACCTGGAGACAAATAAAAACATAAAGATCCAAAATCTATGGTATGCAACAAATGTAGTTCTAATAGGGAAGTTTATAATGAAACAAGCCTACCTCAGGAAACAAGAAAAATTTTAAATAAACAATCTAACCTTAAACATAAAGTAACTAGAAGAACAAATAACACCCAAAGTTAGTAGAAGGAAAGAGATAATAAAGATTAGAGCAGAAATAAAGTAGAGACTTTATAACCAATAGAAAAGATCTATGAAACTAAGAGCTGGTTCTCTGAAAATATAAACAAAATTGATAAACCTTTAGCCAAATGCATTAAGAAAATAAGAGAGAGGCCCCAAATCAATAAAGTCATAAATGAAAGAAGATAAGTTACAGCCAACACCACATACATACAAAGGAATATAAGAGATTACTGTGAACAATTATATGCCAATAAAATGGACAAATTAGAAGAAATGACAAATTTCTAGAAATATACAATTTCAGAAGACTGTATCAGGAAGAAATAGAAAATATGAACAATCAAATTACCAGTAAAGAAATTGATGCAGTAAAAAACAACAACAACAAAAAATCAACAAACAAAAATCTAGGACCAGACGGCTTCACAGATAAATTCTACCAGATATTTTAAGAACAGTTAATATCTATCTTTTTCAAACGATAACAAAGCATTGCAGAGGAAGAAGTGCTTCTGAACTCATTCTGTGAGGCCAACATCACCCAGATAACAAAACCAGATGAAGATATCACACACAAAAATTACAGGCCAATATCACAGATGAACAATAATGCAAAAATCCTCAATAAAATATTAGCAGACCGGTTTCAACAATACATTAAAAGGAACATACACCGTGATCAAGTGGGATTTATCCCAGGGATGAAAGGATGGTTCAATATCCACAAATCAATCAATGTGATCACATTAACAAAACGAAGGATAAAAATTATATTATCATATCAATAGATGGAGAGAAAGCATTTGACATAATCCAATGTCCACTCACAGTAAAAACTCTCAACAAAGTTGGTATAGAGGGAACATACCTTAACATAATAAAGGTCATATATGACAAGCCCACAGCTAACATCATATTCAATGCTGAAAAGATGAAAGAATTTCCTCTAAGATCAGGAACATGACAAGGATGTTCACTCTTGCCACTTTCATTCAACATAGTATTGCAACTCCTAGCCACAGCAATGAAACAAGAAAAGAAATAAAATAAATCCAAATTGGAAACAAAGTTTAACTTTCACTGTTTGCAGATGACATGATACAATACATAGAAAGTTCTAAAGACATTACCAAAAAATTACTAGACCTCATCAATGAATTCAGTAAGGTGGCAGGACACAAAGTTAATACACAGAAATGTGTTGCATTTCTATCCATTAACAATAAACTAAACCAGACAAAGACGTCACAAAGAAAGAAAACTACAGGCCAATATCACTGATGAACATAGATGCAAAAATCCTCAACAAAATACTAGCAAACAGAATCCAACAGCACATTAAAAGGATCATACACCATGATCAAGTGGGGTTTATTCCAAGAATGCAAGGATTCTTCAATATA
>NC_041228.1:44523947-44527756 GCF_002837175.3 Physeter macrocephalus
GAAGGAGAAAAACAAATACCGTATGCTAACACATATATATGGAATCTAAGAAAAAAAAATGTCATGAAGAGATTAGTGGTAGGCCGGGAATAAAACACAGACCTACTAGAGCATGGACTTGAGGACATAGGGAGGGGGAAGGGTAAGCTGTGACGAAGTGATAGAGTGGCAGGGACATGTATGCACTACCAAATGTAAATTAGATAGCTAGTGGGAAGGTGCCGCATAGCACAGGGAAATCACCTCTGTGCTTTGTGACCATGAGAGGGTTGGGATAGGGAGGGTGGGCGGGAGGGAGACGCAAGAGGGAAGAGATATGGGAACATATGTACACGTATAACTGATTCACTTTGTTGTAAAGGAGAAACTAACACACTATTGTAAAACAGTTATACTCCAATAAAGATGTTAAAAAAAAACAATAAACTATCAGAAAGAGAAATTAAGAAAACAATTCCATTCACAATTACATCAAAAAGAATAAAATACTTGGGAATAAATCTAACTAGGATTTAAAAGACCTGTACTCAGAAAACTATGAGACGCTGATGAAAGAAATTGAAGACAGCACAAACAAATGGAAGACACATTATGCTCATGGCTTGAAACAAATAATATTATTAATATGACCATACTACCCAAGTCTATCTACAGATTCAATGCAATCATTATCAAAATATCCCTGGCATTTTTCACAGAACTAGAACAAATGATTCTAAAATTTGTATGGAACCACCAAAGATCCTGAATAGCCAAAAAATCTTAAGAAAGAAAAAAATCCAGGTGATATCCATGATTTCAAACTATGCCACAAAGCTACAAAAAGGTAATCAAAACATTATGGTACTGGCACAAAAACAGAAACACAGATCAACAGAACTGAATAAAGAGCCCAGAAATAGACCCATAGTTATATGGGTAATTAACATATGACAAATGAGACAAGAATATACAATGGGAAAAAGATAACATTTTCCATAAATGGTCTTGAGAAAACTGGTCAGCTACATGTAAAACAACTACACTGGACTAATTTCTCACACCGTATATGAAAATAAGCTAAAAATGGATTAAAAACCCAAAACTATACACCTCCTAGAAGAAAACATAGGCCGTACACTCTTTGACATAGGTCTGAGCAATATTATTTTGGATCTGTCTCCTCAGGCAAATGAAATGAAAGAAAAAATAAACTAATAGGACTACAACAAGCTTTTTAGCTTTTGCATAGCAAAAGAAACTGTCACCAAACCAAAAAGCAACTTACTGAATGGGAAGAGATATCTGATGAGGTTAATATCCAAAATATACAATGAACTCATACAATTCAATATCAAAAATACAAACAACCCAATTAAAAAATAGGCAGAAGACATGAATTGATATTTCTCCAAAGAAAACCCGCAATTGGACAACAGACATATGAAAAGATGCTCAACATCACTACTCATCAGGGAAATGCAAATGAAAACCACAATGAGATATCATCTCACATCTGTCAAAATTGCTGTTTTCAAAAAGACAACAAATAAGAAGTGTTTGTGAGAATGTGGAGAAAAGTGCATTCTCATGTACTGTTGGTGAGAATGTAAAATGATGCACCCACAATGGAAAACAGTATGCAGATTCCTCAAAAAATTGCAAATAGAACTGTCATATGATACAGCAAATCCACTCTTGAGTATTCATCTGAAGAAAACAGATAATTCAAAAATCTTAATTGGAAAAGATGTATGCACCCCTGTGTTCATTGTAGTAGTTTTTACAATAGCCAAGATATGGAAGCCACCAAGGGTTGACACTAATAGATGAATGGATAAAGATATGGATAAAGAAGATGTTGTATATATGTATAATGTATACATGATGGAATATTTTTCAAATATAAAAATGAATGAAATCTTGCCATTTTCAATAAATGGATGGAATTTATTGTATTATGCTAAGTGAAATAAGTCAGAAAAACAAATATTATATGATTTAACTTTTCTGTGGAATTTCAAAAACAAAACAAATGAACAAATACAACTAAACAGAAACAGTCATAGGTACAAAGAACAAACAAGTAGTTGCCAGAGCAGAGGGGGTGGAAAGGCAAGAAATAGGTAAAAGAGATTGAAAGGTAAATACAATCATTTATTTTCAGTTACAAAATAAATGAGTCACAGGTATTAAATTTACTCTGTGGAGAATATATATAGTCAATAATAATGTAATACGTTTATATGGCAACAGATGACAACTACACTTATCATGTTTATCATTTTGAAATGTATAGAATTACTGAATCACTATGTTGTATACCAGGAACTAACATAGTGTTGCAGGTCAACTATACTTCAAACACAAACAAACAAACAAACTCATAGAAAAAGACATCAGATTTTTCATTATCAGAGGCAGAGGGTTGGGGGTGGGAGAATTAGATGAAGGTATTTCAAAGGTACAAATTTCCAGTTATAAGATAACTAAATAAATTAGTCCTGAGAGGTTGTTATGTGTCACAGGGATTAGGATAAAGACTAAAGAGTGGGTATTTTATTTTATTTTTATTTTTTTTTATTGGGGTATAGTTGTTTTTATGATGCTGTGTTAGTTTCTACTATACAGCAAAGTGGAGTTATAAGATAAATAAATAGTAAAGATGTAAGGTATGACATGATAAAGATAATTAACAATGCTATATGTTAAAAATGAAAATTGTTAAGAGAGTGATACTTAGGCTTTCTCATCAAAAGGAGAAAATTTTTCTTTCTTTAATGTTATATCTATACGAGAGCTGGATGTTCACTAAATCTATTGTGATAATTATTTCATGATGTATGTAAGTTAAATCATTACGTTGTATACCTTAAGCTTATACAGTGCTGTATGTCAATTTTATCTCAATAACTCTGGAAAAAAATTCTAGAAAAGTCAAAACTATAGTGGAGGTAGTTCAACCTGTGGTAGCTAGGTGTTGGCGCTAAAAGGAGGAGACTAATTGCAGAGGGGCATGATGAAACTTTGTGGGTGAAAGAACTATTCTATATCAGAGATCAGTAAACTTCTGTAAAGGTCCAAATAATAAGTATTTTAACCTTTGCTTGTCACATAGTGTCTGTTGCTTCTACACAACTCTGCCTTTGTAGTGCAGGAACAGCCACAGACAATAGGTAAATGAAACGGTGTGGTTGTGTTCGAATAAAATGCTATTTGTAAAAATAGGCAGCCGGCTAGATGTGGCTTGTGAGCTGTAGTTTGCTGACCTCTGTTTTATATCATTAGCATTGTAGCTACACAACTATATCTGTTTGTCCAAATTTTCAAATTCTTACCTTAAGATTGGTGAATTTTTACCTAAATTATACCTCAATAAAGCTGGGGTTTTTTTGTTTGTTTGTTTACATCTCTTTAGGCTGTGAGCTGTCCAAGTTAAGGACCAAATCTCATATATATATATACTTTTAATAACCTGAGACAATGCATAGCAAAGACAAATTCTTTTTTTTAAAATTAATTAATTAATTATTTCTTGGCTGCATTGGGTCTTTGTTGCTGTGCTAGGGTTTTCTCTAGTTGCGGCGAGAGGGGATTACTCTTCGTTGTAGTGCACAGGCTTCTTATCGTGGTGGCTTCTCTTGTTGCAGAACACAGGCTCTAGGCGCACAGCCTTCAGTAGTTGTGGCATTCAGGCTCAGTTGTGGTGGCTCACGAGGTCTAGAGTTCAGGCTCAGTAGTTGTGGCGCACGGGCTTAGTTGCTCCTCGGCATGTGGGATCTTCCTGGACCAGGGCTCACACCCGTGTCCCCTGCATTGGCAGGTGGATT
>NC_041228.1:44527866-44583473 GCF_002837175.3 Physeter macrocephalus
ATTGGCAGGTGGATTTTTTTTTTTTTTTTTTTTTTTTTGTGGTATGCGGGCCTCCCTCTGCTGTGGCCTCTCCCGTTGCGGAGGACAGGCTCTGGACGTGCAGGCTCAGCGGTCATGGCTCACGGGCCCAGCCGCTCCGCGGCATGTGGGATCCTCCCAGACCGGGGCGCGAACCTGGTTCCCCTGCATCGGCAGGCAGACGCGCAACCACCGCGCCACCAGGGAAGCCCAGGCAGGTGGATTTTTAACAACTGTGCCATGAGGGAAGTCTCAAAGTTGTTTTTTAAAGTGAAAAAATCATATTGTCTGCAAAGAAAGCAAGCAAGGATTTTTTTTTTTTTTTTTTTTTTTTTTTTTTTTTCACTGCGCCACTAGGGAAGCCCAAGGATTTTTAGTAAACTTAAAGTTATAGATTCTGTGTGGTCATTTTGGACCTTTGTTCCAGTAGATCAGCAAATAGATTAAAGAACCCTGATTATTAGGGACCCTATCAGCTGCCTCTAATAATGGAAGCATGGTGGAGTATGTCTGGAAATCAGGAGATTCACTGGGGCATTTCTTGCTACTTCCATATTCAGTAAAAACCATAAATGGGTAATTGCATCAACAACGACCCGACAAGGGCCTGACAACTAGAGGCACAGACTCCTCAGGCATAAAGGTCTAGACTACCTCACCACAGAAACAACCAAGACAAGCAGAAGTGCAGGCTGAGGGAGAAAGAATATAGAAGGGGTAGTGGAAAGGGACCAGTTGTAACCACATGCACTGCAATTTAACCCACTAAACCTTCTGGGGTTTCTTTGCTTGTTTTTGTTTTTGAATTGTGATAAGCTATCAGTTTGAGCAAGCAGATACCAGGAGTGGACTGAGCAGGTAAGTTTGTGCTTCACTCATACCCCTTGGATCTCACCACTCTGGTGTGCACCAGCCCACTTCCAATCACCAGTATCTTCATTTCTGTGCCTAAAGACCTTTCAGGCTTCTCCCAGAACTGTATTATATACTTGAAAGTTTTTAGGAGAGTAGAGTTTTAATGTTCTCACAGTTACATCAACAACAACAAAATGGTAATTATGTGAGGTGAAGGGGGTGTTAACTAATCTTATTGTGGAAAACAGTTCACAATATGCATGTGTATGAAATCATCACAGTGTACACCTTATACTTACACAGTGTCAAGTCAATTATATTTCAATAAAGCTGGGAAAAAATGATTGGAGGGAGTTGGTGTGTCAGTGATCTTTACCCATTGGGTGATATATATGGAGGAAAAGGGGAGGAATTGGGGAAGAGAGAGGGAGAAGAAGAGGGAGAGGGCGAGAGAAGGAGAGAGAGAGAGAGAGGGAGAGAGATTTTAAGGAGTTGGTTCATTGGTTCATGTAGTAGCTGGCCAGTGTGTTGTTTATAATATAGGCCATCAGACTGGAAATTTAAAATATTGCAGGTGAGTTGTTATTGCAGTCTTGAGTTGATACTGCAGTCTTGAGTCCAAAATCTGCAAGGCAAGCCAGCAGGCTAGAAATCTGGGCAGGGTTTTAATATCACACTCTTGGGGCAGAACTCTATCTTCTTCAGGAAACCTCAGTCTTTGCTCTTAAGGCCTTCAACTGATTAGATGAGGCTCATGAATATTTTGTAGGGCAATCTGCTTTACTGAAAGTCTACTGATTGTAAATGTTAATCACATCTAAAAAATACTTTCACAGCAACAACTTGACTAATGTTTGACCAAATGACTGGACACCATAGCCTAGACAATATGACACATAAAATTAGCCATCCCATGTGGCTTGTGTTTTATACTGTTTGACAGCATTTTCTCATGAAATGTAGCCTTTGTTGCCCATATGGTGACTTAACACACCCTTTATTGGCTTCTTTCTTTTCTGTTTCTCACTATATTACTCCAATACCTCCAAAAGAAACTATGTGCTTTTGAATACTTGGAAGAGTATTTTATTATTAAATTTTGAAATATTTATACAAATCAAATCTTCTGTAATAGATAAATTAGATAAATAAATAGATAATTTTTTGGATATTTCTTACAAACTATCATAGGTTTCAAATATTATTATGAATGCCATTGTATAGGCAGCTGAAGAGTCCTACAGACTCAGAGAATAAGAGAGGCTCATTGAGGTTTGCAATCAAGGGGAGGTGGAGAGGAGAATATGGAGAACCACACTTCTGATCACATGCAGAGGTCCAGGATCCCTTGTATGAGCCTGGGGAAGAAATTTAAAAACTGGAAAACACTTTGATGTGGCTTTTGAAGGATCCCAGCCAGTAAATTGGCAACAGCACAGTGGCAATCCCTGCAACTCCCTGGCATTGCAGGGCTGGTGTTGACAGTGATGCTGCAGGCTGTGTTGATGCTATCTTGAGACATATAACAAAACCTTTATTTGTCTTACTATCCTGGGGAGGGAAGGCAAGCTGCTGAGGTATCATCTCATTCTAACTGCCTTTTCTTTTATCCCAAATCTAGGGGGCTGAGGGTGGGATACTGGAAGGAGAGGCAAATGCTGTAAACTAATTGATTTATGTTAAAACCATTTAAAAATTTTATATGTCTAAATGCATGAATAAGCATGAGAGAACTCAGGGCTTTCAAAATCAAGGTAAACAAATAGATTAAGGAGTTAATGAAGTTAGATCTTCCTCTTTTCTCTTATCTCAATTTGGTAACCAAAGTCAAGAGACTTTAAATTTTATAGACCTTGGATAAATCGATAACACTTATGTAAGATTTTACATTCCTAGGTGTTGAAAAATAACATTTATTTTACACGAATTAAATACCGCACATAGTGGTAAACTAAAGATTTTATAACTGTTGACTCAGTTAAGCTTCTCAATAGTCCTATTACATATGTACTATTTTATACCCAATTTACAGAAGAGAAAACTGAGACAGAGAGATCAAGTAAATGTCACATTATGTAATTGGAACAGGCAGATTTGGAACCCAGATTGTCCTCCTCCAAAGTTTTAAATTTATTAGGACATTATACATAATTGAATGAAAGTATTACATAGTTACTGGTAATCCATTGGTTAAATATGGACAAGTTCTTAGCAGGGTTTAACTTGGGCATTGGAAACAGTTTAGCTTTCATGGTCAAGAGCTTTTCTTTGAGAGTAAACTTATAAATCTCTTATGTTGAACATTTTAAACCAAAGCCCTCCTTTCACATGCACAATAGCACAAATTTACAGTGACACTGATATTTTGATATCAAAATATTTGATATTTTGCTTCTATCTCATCTTAAGGAACATATCATGATAAGGGGTAAATGGAGAAGCTGAACAACTTTTCTTAGACCTAATGGGAATCCATAGTGGGCCCTTTATAAGCAGACACCACTGCTTGGCATCAGCCTCAGCTAGGTTACATAAAATATTTTTAATATTGCATTATCTGTGATCCTCAGCAATTAAGAGACTCTCAATTCTTATAAAAGGAAACAAAAAAAAATGAACAATAGATTTAGCCAGATACTTTCATACAGAAAATAATATTCTCTTTTCCCAAAAGTTCTGTGTCTATGACAGAGATTTGTCCTGAGCCAGCTTGGGAAAGCTCAGGGCCTTTAGCTCAGTCCCTTACTTCCTGACAGCTTAGAAAGTGCAGGCCAGTTGTTTCCTTTAGTGCTTGGTTTATCCCATATTTGTTTTTGCGTCTCTGAGACAGTGACTACAGAGGATGTAGGAGGGAATGTCAAGTTGTTAATGCTTTTGTTTCAGCCTACATCAAAAGATGTTTTCCAATGGCTAATCACTGTCAACCATTTAATGTGGACATAATTCAATTAAGAACACTTTATTTCCCTATGAAAATAACTAAGAACACCATTCTGTTGTGGTGGACTTCTTATTATACACAGTGCAAAGGAAGTATAGGAATTTGTTGTGTTGGCCACCAGGAAATGGAGAAGGAACTATCAAATCTTCAGCAAAATAATCACTGGCTGGGGCAAAAAGCTGATTTGGTCTGACCCCATCTTAGATCAGTGGTAGTATGTACCATCAGAGATACGAGTGATCTCACAAAACTTCCAAGCATTAATAAAATCTCTTTACACTTATAAAATTATTTTTACATATTTATTGGAGTATAATTGCTTTACAATGTTGTGTTAGTTTCTGCTGTACAACAAAGTGAATCAGCTATATGTATATATATCTCCCCATATCCTCTCCCTCTTGAACCTCCCTCCCACTCTCCCTATCCCACCCCTCTAGATTGTCACAAACCACAGGGCTGGTCTCCCTGTGCTATGCAGCAGCTTCCCACTAGCCATCCATTTTACCTTTGATAGTGTATATATGTCAGTTTTACTCTCTCACTTCACCCCATCTTCCCTTCCCCTCCCCCACTGTGTCCTCAAGTCCATTCTCTGCATCTGTGTCTTTATTCCTAGACTACCACTAGATCATCAGTACCATTATTTTAGATGCCATATATATGCATTAGCATACAGTGTTTGTTTTTCTCTTACTGACATACTTCACTCCGTATGAGAGACACTATATCCATCCACCTCATTACAAATAACTCAATTTCGTTCCTTTTTAAGGCTGAGTAATATTCCATTGTATATATGTGCCACATCTTCTTTATCCATTCATCTGCTGATGGACATTTAGGTTACTTCAATGTCTTGGCTACTGTAAATAATGCTGCAGGGAACATTGTGGTACATGTATCTTTTTGAATTACGGTTTTCTCAGAGTACATGCCCAGGAGTGGGATTGCTGGGTCATATGGTAGTTCTATTTTTAGTTTTTCAAGAAACCTCCATACTGTTCTCCATAGTGGCTGTATAAATTTACATGCCCACCAACAGTGCAGGATGGTTCCCTTTTCTCCACACCCCTCCAGCATTTATTGTTTCTTGATTTTTTTGATGATGACCATTCTGACCAGTGTGAGGGGATACCTCATTGGAGTTTTGATTTGCATTTCTCTAATGATTAGTGATGTTGAGCATCTTTTCACGTGTTTGATGGCAATCTGTATATCTTCTTTGGAGAATGTCTATTTAGGTCTTCTGGACATTTTTGGATTGAGCTGTTTGTTTTTTTGATATTGAGCTGCATGAGCTGCCTGTATATTTTGGAGAATAATCCTTTGTAAGTTGCTTCATTTGCAAATATTTTCTCCCATCCTGAGGTTTGCTTTTCATCTTGTTTATGGTCTCCTTTGCTGTGCAAAAGCTTGTAAATTTCATTAGGTCCCATTTGTTTATTTTTGTTTTTATTTCCATTACTCAAGGAGGTAGGTCAAAAAAGATCTGGCTGTGATTTATGTCATAGAGTTTTCTGCCTATGTTTTCCTCTAAGAGTTTTTTAGTGTCTGGCCTTACATTTAGGTCTTTAATCCATTTTCAGTTTATTTTTGTGTATGGTGTTAGGAAGTGTTCTAATTTTATTCTTTTACATGTAGCTGTCCAGTTTTCCCAGCACCACTTACTGAAGCGTCTGTCTTTTCTCCATTTTATATTCTTGCCTCATTTGTCAAAGATAAAGTGACCATAACTGTGTGGGTTTATTTCAGGGCTTTCTATCCTGTTCCATTGTTAAATATTTTTGTTTTTGTGCCAGTACCATACTATCTTGATTACAGTAGCATTGTAGTATAGTCTGAAGTCATGGAGCCTGATTCCTCCAGCTCCATTTTTCTTTCTCAAGATTGCTTTGATAATTCGGGATCTTTTGTGATTCCATACAAATTGTAAACTTTTTTTTATGCTACTTCTGTGAAAAATACCATTGGTAATTTGATAGAGATTGCATCGAACCTGTAGATTACTTTGGGGAGTATAGTCATTTTGACAATGTTGAGTCTTCCAATCTAAGAACATGGTATATCTCTCCATCTATTAGTATCGTCTTTGATTTTTTTCAATAGTGTCTTACAGTTTTCTGCATACAGGTCTTTTGCCTCCTTAGTTAGGTTTATTCCTAGGTATTTTATTTTTTTTGTTGCAATGATAAATGGGAGTGTTTCCTTAATTTCTCTTTCTGATTTTTCTGTTAGTGTATAGGAATGTAAGAGATTTCTGTGCATTAATTTTGTATCCTGCTAATTTACCAAATTCATTGGAAAGCTTTAGTACTTTTTTGGTAGCAACTTTAGGATTTTCTATGTATAGTAACACATCATCTGCAAACAGTGACAGTTTAACTTCTTTTCCAATTTGGATTCCTTTTATTTCTTATTCTTCTCTGATGGCTATGGCTAAAACTTCCAAAGCTATGTTGAATAATTGTGGTAAGAAAGGGCATCCTTGTCTTGTTCGTGATCCTAGAGGAAATGCTTTCAGTTTTTCACCATTGAGAATGATGTTGGCTGTGGGTTTGTCATAAATGGCCTTTATTATGTTGAGGTAGGTTCCCTCAATGCCCACTGTTTGGAGAGTTTCTATCATAAATGGGTGATGAAATTTGTTAAGCGGAGGCATTCAAGATGGTGGAGGAGTAAGACGTGGATATCACCTTCCTCCCACAATACATCAGAAATATATCTACATGTGGAACACTCCTACAGAACACCTACTGAACGCTGGCAGAAGACCTCAGACTTCCCAAAAGGCGAGAAACTCCCCATGTACCTGGGTAGGGCTAAAGAAAAACAGAGACAAAAGAATAGGGGCAGGACCTGTACCTCAGAGAGGGAGCTGTGAAAGAGGAAACGTTTCCACACACTAGGAAGCCCCTTCACTGGCAGAGATGGTGGGTGATGGGGGGGGAAGCTTCAGAGCCACGAAGGACAGTGCAGCAACAGGAGTGCAGAGGGCAAAGTGGAGAGATTCCTGCACAGAGGATCACTGCCAACCAGCATTCACAGCCTGAGAGGCTTGTCTGCTCACCTGCTGAGATGGGTGGGGGCTGGGAGCTGAGGCTCCAGCTTCGGGGGTCAGATCCCAGGGAGAGGACTGGGGTTGGCTGCGTGAACACAGCCTGAAGAGGGCTAGTGCACAACAGCTGGCCAGAAGGGAGTCCAGGAAAATGTCTGGAACTGCCTAAGAGGCAAGAGACCATTGTTTCAGGGTGTGCGAGGAGAGCGGATTCAGAGCACTGCCTAAATGAGCTCCAGAGATGGGCACAGGCTATGACTATCAACACGGGACACCAGAAATGGGCATGAAACACTAAGGCTGCTGCTGCTGCAACCACCAAGAAGATGGTGTGCAAACACAAGTCACTATCCACACCTCCCCTCCTGGGAGCCTGTGCAGCCCACCATTTCCAGGATCACGTGATCCAGGAACAACTTCCCCAGGAGAATACATGTGTACCTGTTGCAACGTCACACCAACCTCTGTCACCGCAGGCTCACCCCACATTCCATATCCCACCATTCCCCTGGCCTGAGTGAGCCAGAGCCCCCTAATCAGCTGCTCCGTTAACCCTGTCCTGTCTGGGCAGGAACAGATGCCCTCAGGTGACCTACACATAGAGGCAGGGCCAATCCAAAGCTGAACCCCAGGACCTGAGCGAAAAAAGAAGAGAAAGGGAAATTTCTCCCAGCAGCATGAGGAGGAGCAGATTAAATCTCCACAGTCAACTTGATGTACCCCGCATCTGTGGAAAACCTGAATAGACCATGAATCATCTTAAAATTGCAGTGATGGAATTTGGGAGGAACTGTAGACTTCGGGTTTGCTGTATGAGACTGACTAGTTTCGGGTTTTATGTTTATCTCAGTTTAGTATTTACAGTTTATTGTCATTGGTAGATTTGTTTATTGATTTGGTTGCTCTCTTCCTTTTTTTTAAATACAGATATATGTATTTTTTTCCGTTTTCAATTTTTGTGAGTGTGTATTTGTATGCTTCTTTGCATGATTGTGTCTGTATAGCTGCGCTTTTATAATTTGTCCTAGTGTTCTGTCTGTCCGTTTTTTAATTTTTTTTTAATATAGTACTTGTTCTCATTGGTGAATTTGCTTTTCTGGTTTGGTTTCTCTCTTCTCTCTTTCTTTTTCTTTCTTTTTTTATTACTATTTAATTTTTTTATTTTTAATAAATTTTTATTTTAATAACTTTATTACTTTTTATTTTCCGTCTTTCTTTCTTTCTTTTGTTCTCCCTTTTCTTCTGGGCCATGTGTCTGACAGCGTTTTGGTGCTTCAGGCAGGTGTCAGACCTGTGTCTCTGAGGTGGGAGAGCTGAGTTCAGGATATTGGTCCACCAGAGACCTCCCAGCTCCATGTAATATCAAACAGTGTAAGCTCTCCCAGAGACCTCCATCTCAACGCTAAGGCACAGCTCCACTAAATGACAAGTAAGCTACAGTGCTGCACACCCTATGCCAAATAACTAGCAAGACAGGAACACAACTCCACCCATTAGCAGAGAGGCGACCTAAAATTATAATTAGGTCACAGAATCCCCAAAACACACCACCAGATGTGGTAGTGCCCACCAGAAAGACAAATGCAGCTCATCCACCAGAACACAGGCACTAGTCTCCTCCACCAGGAAGCCTACACAACCCATTGAACCAACCTTAGCAACTGGGGGCAGACACCAAAACAATGGGAAATACGAACCTGCAGCCTGTGAAAGGAGACCCAAAACACAGTAAGTTAAGTAAAATGAGAAGGCAAACACAACAGCAGATGAAGGAGCAAGGTAAAAACCCACCAGACATAACAAATGAAGAGGAAATAGGCAGTCTATATGAAAAGGAATTCAGAGTAATGATAGCAAAGATGATCCAAAATCATGGAAATAGAATGGAGAAAATACAAGAAACGTTTACAAGGACCTAGAAGAAATAAAGAATAAACAATGATGAACAACACAAAAAATGAAATTAAATATTCTCAGGAAGGAATGAATAGCAGAATAACTGAGGCAGAAGAATGGATAAGTGATCTGGAAGGTAAAAGAGTGGAAATAACTACTGTAGAGTAGAATAAAGAAAAAGAATGAAAAGAATTGAGGACAGTCACAGAGACCTCTGGGACAACATTAAACACACAAACATTCGAATTATATGGGTCTCAGAAGAAGAAGAGAAAAAAGAAGGGACTGAGAAAATATTTTAAGAGATTACAGTTGAAAACTTACCTAGTATGGGAAAGGAAATAGTCAATCAAGTCAAGGAAGTGCAGAGAGTCCTATAGAGGATAAATCCAAGGAGAAACATGCCAAGACACATATTAATTAAAACTATCAAAAATTAAATACAAAGAACAAATATTAAAAGCAGCAAGGGAAATATAACAAATAAATACAAGGGAATCTGCATAAGGTAAACAGCTGATCTTTCAGCAGAAACTCTGCAAGACAGAAGGGAGTGGCAGGACATATTTAAAGTGATGAAAAGGAAACAGCTACAACCAAGATTACTCTATCCAGCAAGGATCTCATTCAGATTTGACAGAGAAATGAAAATCTTTACAGACAAGTAAAACAAAGAGAGTTCAGCAGCACCAAACAAGCTTTACGACAAATGCTAAAGGAACTTGTCTAGGCAGGACACAAGAGAAGGAAAAGACCTACAATAACAAACCCAAAACAATTAAGGAAATGGTAATAGGATCATACATGTCAATAATTACCTTAAATATGTATTGATTAAATGCTTCCACCAAAGACATAGACTGGCTGAATGGATACAAAAACAAGACCCATATATATTCTGTCTATAAGAGATGCACTTCACACCTAGGGACACATACAGACAGAAGGCGAGGGGATGGAAAAAGATATTCCATGCAAAAGGAAATCAAAAGAAAACTGGAATAGCAATTCTCATATCAGAAAAAATAGACTTTAAAATATAGACTATTAAAATAGACAAAGAAGGAGTCTACATAAGGAACTAGGGATCAATCTAAGAAGATATAACAATTGTAAATATTTATGCACCCAACATAGGAGCACCTAAAGAGCACATAAGGCAAATGATAACAGCCATAAAAGAGGAAATTGAGAGTAACACAGTCATACAAGGGGACTTTACCACACTACTTTCACCAATGCACAGATCATCCAAAGTGAAAATAAATAAGGAAACACAAGCTTTAAAGGATACAATAAACAATAGGGACTTAACTGATATTTATAGGACATCCCATCCAAAAACAACAGAATATACTTTCTTCTCAGGTGCTCATGGAACATTCTCCATGACAGATCATATCTTGGGTCAAAAAACAAGCCTTGATAAATTTAAGAAAATTGAAATTGTATCAGGTATCTTTTCCAACCACCATGCTATGAGACTAGATATCAATTACAGGAAAAAATCTATAAAGCATAAAAACACATGGAGGCTAAACAATACACTACTTAATAACCAACAGATCACTGAAGAAATCAAAGAGGAAATAAAAAAATACCTAGAAACAAATGACAATGAAAACACGATGACCCAAAACTGATGGGATGCAGCAAAAGCAGTTCTAAGAGGGAAGTTTATAGCACTACAATCCTGCCTCAAGAAACAAGAAACATCTCATATAAACAACCTAACCTTACACCTAAAGCAATTAGAGAAAGCAGAACAAAAAAACCCCAAAGTTAGCAGAAGGCAAGAAATCATAAAGATCAGATCAGAAATAAAGGAAAAAGAAATGAAGAAAACACTAGCAAAGATCAATAAAACTAAAAGCTGGTTCTTTCAGAAGATAAACAAAATTGATAAACCATTAGCCAGGCTCATCAAGACAAAATGGGAGAAGACTCAAATCAATAGAATTAGAAACGAAAAGGAGAAGTAACAAGTGACATTGCAAAAATACAAAGGATCATGAGAGATTACTAGAAGCAACTACATGCTAATAAAATGGACAACCTGGAAAAAATGGACAAATTCTTAGAAAAGCACAACCGTCTGAGACTGAACCAGGAAGAAATAGAAAATATAAACAGACCAATCACAAGCACTGAAATTGAGACTGTGATTAAAAATCTTCCAACAAAAAAAACCCCAGCACCAGATGGCTTCACAGGTGAATTCTATCAAACATTTTCAGAAGAGCTAACACCTATCCTTCTCAAACTCTTCCAAAATATAGCAGAGGGAGGAACACTCCCAAACTCAAACTATGAGGCCACCATCACCCTGATACCAAAACCAAACAAAGATGTCACAAAGAAAGAAAACTGTAGGCCAATATCACTGATAAACATAGATGCAAATATCCTCAACAAAATAGTAGCAAACAGAATCCAAAAGCATATTGAAAGGATCATGCACCATGATCAAGTGGGTTATACTCCAGGAATGCAAGGTTCTTCAATATACACAAATCAATCAATGTGATACACCATATTAACAAATTGACGGAGAAAAGCCATATGATCATCTCAATAGATGCAGAAAAAGCTCTTGACACAATTCAACACGCATTTACAATAAAAATCCTCCAGAAAGTAGGCATAGAGGGAACTTACCTCCACATAATAAAGTCCATATATGACAAACCCACAGCCAACATCATTCTCAGTGGTGAAAAACTGCAACAATTTCCTCTAAGATCAGGACCAAAACAAGGTTTTCCACTCTCACAACTATTATTCCACATACTTTTGGAAGTTTTAGCCATTGCAATCAAAGAAGAAAAAGAAATAAAAGGAATCCAAATTGGAAAAGAAGAAGTAAAGCTGTCACTGTTTGCAGATGACATGTTACTATACATAGAGAATCCTAAAGATGCTACCAGAAAACTACTAGAGCTAATCAATGAATCTGGTAAAGTAGCAAGTACAAAATTAATGCAGATAATTCTCTTGCATTCCTATACACTAATGATGAAAAATCTGTAAGAGAAATTAAGGAAACACTCCCATTTACGACTGCAACAATAAGAATAAAATACCTAAGAATAAACATACCTAAGGAGACAAAATACCTATGTGCAGAAAACTATAAGACACTGAAGAAATAAATTAAGATGATACAAACAGATGGAGAGATATACCATGTTCTTGGATTGGAAGCTTCAACATTGTGAAAATGACTATACTACCCAAAGCAATCTACAGATTCAATGCAATCCCTATCAAACTACCACTGGCATTTTTCACAGAATTAGAAGAAAAAATTTCAGTTTGTATGTAAACACAAAAGACCCCGAATGGCCAAAGCAATCTTGAGAAAGAAAAATGGAGCTGGAGGAATCAGGCTCCCTGACTTCAGACTATACTACAAAGCTACAGTAATCAAGACAGTATGGTACTGGTATACAAACAGAAATATAGATCAATGGAATAGGACATGAAGCCCAGAGACAATCCCATGCACATATGGTCACCTTATTTTTGATAAAAGAGGCAAGAATATACAATGCAGAAAAGACAGACTCTTAAATAAGTGGTGGAAAAACCGGACAGTGACATGTAAAAGAATGAATTTAGAACACTTCTTAACACCATTCAAAAAAACAAACTCAAAATAAATTAAAAACCTAAATGTAAGGCCAGACACTATAAACCTCTTACAGGAAAACATAGGCAGAACACTCTATGACATAAATCACAGCAAGACAATTTTTGACCTGCCTCCTAGAGAAATGGAAATTAAAACAAAAATAAACAAATGGGACCTAATGGAACTTAAAAGCTTTTGCATTGCAAAGGAAACCATAAACAAGACGAAAAGACAACCCTCAGAATGGGATAAAATATTTGCAAATGAAGCAACTGAGAAAGGATTAATCTCCAAAATTTACAAGCAGCTCATGCAGCTCTTTGACAAAAAAGCAAACAACCCAATCCAAAAATGAGCAGACCACCTAAATAGACATTTCTCCAAAGAAGATGTACAAATTGCCAAAACACCCATGAAAGGATGTTGAACAGCACTAATCATTTGAGAAATGCAAATCAAAACTACAATGAGGTATCACCTCACTCTAGTAAGAATGGCCATCATCAGAAAATCTACAAACAATAAATGCTGGGAGGGTGTGGAGAAAAGGGAACCCTCTTGCACTGTTGGTGGGAATGTAAATTGATAGAGCCACTATGGTGAACAGTATGGATGTTACTTAAAAAACTAAAAATAGAACTACCATACGGCCTAGGAATCTCACTACTGGGCATATACCTTAGAAAACCATAATTCAAAAAGTGTTGTGTGCCACAATGTTCATTGCACCTCTTTTTACAATAGCCAGGATATGGAAGCAATCTACGTGTCCATTGAGAGATGAATGGATAAAGAAGATGTGACACATATATACAATGGAATATTACTCAGCCATAAAAAGAAATGAGATTGAGTTATTTGTTGTGAGGTAGATGGACCTAGAGACTGTCATACAGAGTGAAGCATGTCAGAAATAGAAAAATAAATACCATATGCTAATATATATATATGGAATCTGAAAAAATAAATAAAGGTTCTGAAGAACCTAGGGGCAGAACAGGTATAAAGACTCAGATGTAGAGAATGGACTTTAGGACATCGGGAAGGGAAGGGTAAGCTGGGATGAAGTGAGAGATTGGCCTGGACTTATATATATTACCAAATGCAAAATAGATAGCTGTGGGAAGCAGCCACATAGCACAGGGAGATCAGCTCAGTGCTCTGTGACCATCTAGAGTGGTGGGGTAGGGAGGATGGGAGGGAGATGCAAGATGGAGGATATATGTGGATATATGTATATGTATATGTATAGCTGATTTACTTTGTTATAAATCAGAAACTACCACACCATTGTAAAGCAATTATACTCCAATAAAGATGTTAAAAAAGAAAAGAAAGTTTTTGAAAGGTTTTTCTGCATCTATTGAGATTGTCATATGGTTTTTATCCTTCAATTTGTTAATATGGCATATCAAATTGATTGATTTGCATATATTGAAGTATGCTTGCATTCCTGGAAGAAAGCCCACTTGGTGTATGATCATTTTAATGTGCTGTTGTATTCTGTTTTCCAGTATTTTGTTAAGGATTTTTGCATCTCTGTTTATCAGTGATATGGGCCTGTCATTTTCTCTTTTTTTGACACCTTTGCTTGGTTTTGTTATCAGGGTGATGGTGGCCTTGTTGAATGAGTTTGGCAGTATTCTTCCCTCTGCTGTATTTTGGAAGAGTTTAAGAGGGTGGGTGTTAGCTCTTCTTAAACCTTTGATCGAATTTGCCTGTGAAGCCATCTGACCTTTTGGTTTTGTTTGTTGGCAGGTTTTTAATCACAGTTTCAATTTCAGTGCTTGTGATTGGTCTGTTTATATTGTCTATTTCTTTCTGGTTCAGTCTTGGAAGGTTGTACTTTCTAAGAATTTTTCCATTTCTTTCATGTTGTCCATTTTATTGGCATATAGTTGCTTGTAGTAGTCTCTCACGATCTTTTGTAGTTCTGCAGTGTCAGTTACTTCTTTTCCATTTCTAATTCTATTGATTTGAGTGTTTTTCCTGATGAGCCTGGCTAATAGTTTATCAATTTTGTTATCCTCTCAAAGAATCTGATTTTAGTTTAATTGATCTTTGCTATTGTTTACTTCATTTCATTTTCATATATTTCTGATCTGATCTTTATGATATCTTTCCTTCTGCTATTTTTGTTTTTTTTTCCCATTGTTCTTATTTTTATTTATTTATTTTTTACAGCAGGTGGTTATTAGTTATCTATTTTATACATATTATTGTATGGGTTTTTTTGTTTTTCTTCTTCTTTCTCTAATTGTTTTAGAGAAACCTAATATACAACCTATAATATTAGATTGTGTATTTGAGGTTTTTGTTGTTTCTTGAGGTAGGGTTGTATTGCTATGAACTTCCCTCTTAGAACTACTTTTGCTGCATTCCATAGGTTTTTGATCTTGTTGTTCTTGTCATTTGTCTGTAGGTACTTTTTGATTTCTTCAGTGGTCTCTTGGTTTTTTAGTAGTGTGTTGTTTAGCCTCCATGTATTTGTATTTTTTTTTTACAATTCTTTTTCCAATAATTGATATTTACTTTCATAGACTTGTGAGAAAAGATGCTTTATATGACTTCAATTTTCTTAAATTTACCTAGGTTAATTTGTGACCCAAGATGTGATCTACCCTGGAGAATGTTCCATGTGCACTTGAGAAGAAAGTGTTATCTGCTCTGTTTGGATGGAATGTCCTGTAAATATCAATTACATACATCTGGTCTAATATGTCATTTAAAACTTGTGTTTACTTATTTTTTTTCTTTTTGGATAATTTGTCCATTGGTGTATGTGGGGTGTTAAAGTCCCCTACCATTATTGTGTTACCGTCAATTTCCCCTTTTATGGCTGTCAGCACTTGCCTTATGTATTGTGGTGCTCCTATGTTGGGTGTATATATATTTACAATTGTTATATCTTGTTGATTGGATCACTTGATCATTATGTCTTGTCCTTCTTTGTCTCTTGTAATAATCTTTATTTTAAATTCTGTTTTTTCTGTTATTAGAATTGCTACTCCAGCTTTCTTTTGATTTCCATTTGCATTGAATATATTTTTCCATTCCCTCACCTCAGTGTGTATGTGTCCCTGGGTCTGAAGTGGGTCTCTTGTAGACAGCATACATACAGGTCTTGTTTTTGTATCCATTTAGCCAGTCTGTGTGTTTCGTTTGGACAATTTAATCCATTTACATTTAAGGTAATTATTGATATGTATGTTCCTATTACCATTTTCTTAATTGTTTTGGGATTGTTTTTGTAGTTCCTTTTCTTCTCTTGTGTTTCCCACTTAGAGAAGTTCCTTTAGCATTTGTTGTAGAGCTTGTTTGGTGGTGCTGAATTCTCTTAATGTTTGCTTGTCTGTAAAGCTTTTGATTTCTCCATTGCATTTGAATGAGATCCTCACTGGGTAGAGTAAACTTTGTTTTAGTTTTTTCTCTTTCATCACTTTAAATATGTCCTGCCCCTCCCTTCTGGCCAGCAGAGTGTCTGCTGAAAAATCAGCTGATAACATTATGGGGATTCCCTTTTATGTTATTTGTTGTTTTTCTTTTGCTGCTTTTTATATTTTTTCTTTGAATTTTATTTTTGATAATTTGTTTAATATGCGTCTTGGCATGTTTCTCCTTGGGTCTGTCCTGTATGGAATTCTGCCCTTCTTGGACTTGATTGTCTATTTCCTTTCCCATGTTATGGAAGTTTTCAAGTATAATCTCTTTAAATATTTTCTCATACCCTTTCTTTTTCCTTTCTTCTTCTGGAACGCCTATAATTCGAATGTTGGTGCATTTAATATTGTCCCAGATGTCTATGAGACTGTCCTCAATTCTTTTCATTCTTCTTTCTTTATTCTGCTCCATGGCAGTTATTTCCACAATTGTATCTCCAGCTCACTTATTCATTCGTCTGCCTCCATTATTCTGCTATTGTTTCCTTCTAGAGTATTTTTAATTTCATTTATTGTGTTGCTCATCACTGTTTGTTTTTTCTTTAGTTCTTCTAGGTCCTTGTTAAACGCTTCTTGTATTTTCTCTCTTCTATTTACAAGATTTTGCACCATGTTTACTATCATTATTCTGAATTCTTTTTCAGGTAGTTTACTTATTTCCTCATCATTTTTTTGCTCTTGTGGGTTTTTTGTCTTCTCCTTTGCCTGTAAGATATTTCTCTATCTTCTCATTTTGTCTAATTTACAGTATTTGAGGTCTCCTTTCCCTAGGCTGCAGGGTCATAGTTCCTCTTTCTTCTGTTCTCTGCCCATGCTGGATAGGTTGGTCCAGTGGCTTGTGTAGGCTTCCTAATGCGAGGGACTTGTGCCTGTGTTCTGGCAGGTGGAGCCGAGTCTTTTCCCTCTGATCAGGAGGGCCATGTCAGATGGTGTATTTTGGGGTGCTTGTGAACTCAGTATGACTTTAGGTAGTGTGTGTGATGAGTGGGTTTGTGTTCCTGTCTTCTTTGTTGTTTGTTATTAGACATCCAGTGCTGGTAGCTGCTGACTGTTGGGTGGAGCCAGGTCTTGGATTCAGATAGAAAGCTCTGTTCAAGCTCTTGGTGATTAATCTTCCCTGGGGCCAGCCATTCTCTAGTTTTCCAGTGTTCTGAACTCATTCTCACACCAGAGCCTTGGGTCCGACTTCTGGTCGAGGAACTAAGACCCCACAAGTTTCTCCTTCTGGAAATAAAGGGGATTAAAAAAAAAAAGACTAACAAAACCCCAGAAAAATGGTAAAAAGTAAAATCAAAGAAACAAAAACAGAAACAAGGAAGCATGCATACACACAAAAGAAACAAATATAGAACTGAATAAAACAAAAAGCAGGAGAATAACCAGACAAACTCAAGAATGGAATCAAACAATTAAAAAGAAAACTGAGAAAAACACAAAACCAAAAGCAATACCAGAGTGCCCACTGAAGAATTATGTAAGAAAAGAAAACAAACTGACGAAATGATAAAAAAAAAAAGAAAAAGAGAAGGGAAAAACACAGAACAACAGAGAAGCGATGTAGAAATAGAAATATAAAAAAAGAAAATAGAAAATATATTAAGGAAAAAAAGACAAACAAAAACCGAGAGAAATGGTAAAATCCAAATTAAAAAAACAAAAACAGAAAGAAGGAAACACACACACATGCAAAAGAAACAAAAACAGAACCAGATAAAACAAAAAGAAGAGAAAAACTAGACAAATAGAAGAACCAAAAACAAAATCAAACAGTTAGGATCAAAAATAACCAAAACACAAAACCAGATAACAAAAGCAAAGCAGTGTGCCAACTGAAGAATAAAGCAAGGAAACAGAACAAACTGATACAAATCATTTAAAAAATAATAATAATAAAGTAAAATAAAAGGGGAAAAAACACAGGACAACATAAAAGCAAAGTAGAAATGGAAATATTAAAAAAATTAAAATATACTAAAAACAAAAAGAAGAAAAAAATTAGGGAAAAGAACACAAAGCAACAGAAAAGCAAAGTAAAAATAGAAATATATAAAAAATTAAAAATATGTTATAAAAATGAAGATCCCAAAAGACAAAAAAAAAAACAACAAAACTAAAACAACAATAAACAAAGGAAAAAAAAAAGCCAGAACCAACAACAGAATGAATTCAAAACATAATAAAATTAATAGTAATCATTAGGTTTCCATGGGGTCTCAACTGTAAGAGTCCTTGCACATGCTGTGAGACATAGCCCACCTCCACCTCTCCAAGAAGCTCTCCTCTGCCTCTGGGCTGGTCTCTGGACCTTCTGTGGGCCCTGTGTGGACCACTCAGACTCTGATCTGGCCCAATTCTTGTGTGTGCTTGTCCCCAAAGTCCACAGCTGCCAGAGCTAGACCATTTTCATTTGTGGGAACACTCATTGTCTACTCAGATATTCCATAGACACAGGGCCTACCTAGCTGATCTTGGGGATTTAATCTGCAGCTTGTACAACTGATGGGAAGATTTTTTATCTTCTTCCTTATTTGCCCCATCCCTGCGGTTCAGCTTTGGTTTTATCCCCACCTCAGTGTGTGATTCACTCACAGGAGTCTCGCCCTGAGGCTGCCTTGGAGCTCTTGGATCTGCCCCAGTGAGGACAGGGCACAGAGGTCATATGACTCCTTGGATCTCAGGAGCCCCAGTGGCACCAAATGTGCAGGGAAGCTCATGGTCACTGGCACAAGAGATATGACCCTAGTGAGGGCCTTTTCTGACACCTAGCATAGGTGCATGAGGGGCAGCCCTGGGCGGGCATTTTCTGGCACCCTGCAGCAGGCTCATGAGGCCCTGCCCTGAGGGGGCTTCTTCTATTGCTTGGCAGCTGGAGCATGAGAGCCAGCCCTGAGAGAGATTCTTTTATAGTCCACCTTCAGGTGCTGGAGTGTGGGGAGAGAGAAGCTACAATAGTGGCTCCTCCCCTTGTGTGTGACTCAGCACTGCTACTGCTGCTTCCATGGAAATCTGGTCTTCCTCCTTAGGCATTCCCTGTTGTGGGTTTCCTCCCTCCCTTCCCCTCAGTCCATCTCCCCACAGCCAACAGCTGTTCTTGCTCTGGGCCTGTTCTCCAATCCCCGCTCTCCAGCTCTCAGCCCCTTGCACACCTATGAACATACATCCCAGCCTGGGGCACATAGTGCCATGGTACGGACCATCTGTGTATTTCTCACTCTGTCAGGTCTGCTACAGATGGACCTCTTCACCCTCTTCTGACAGTCTCAAGTGCTTCCCTCCTCTTCCAGTCAATTTCCCCGTCAGCAAGAGGGTTTCCCTGAATTCAGGAATCTTTCCTCTGTTTCAGCTCCCCCACCCTGGGGTGCAGGTCCTATCCTGCTTCCTCTCCTCCTCCTTCTCTCTTCTTTTTTTCACCCTAACCAGTTATGCAGGGACCTTTATTGTCCTTTCTGGCGTCCAATGTCTTCTGCTAGTGTTTAGCTGGTGTTCTGTGAGACTTGTTGCATCTATAGCTGTATTCCTGATGTATCTGTGGAGAGATATGAACTCCATGTCCTCCTACTCCTCCTCCATCTTCAACCCAGAAAACAACTTATATAATTTTTAAAAAACTTTTTATTTTGAAATAATTTGAAACTTACAGAAAAGTCAGAATAATAGTACAAAGAACTCCTATATACTCTTCTCAGATCCACCAATTGTTAACATTTTGTCACATTTGCTGTAATATCTCCATCTCTGGCCCCCTCCTCCCATATGTGTGTGTGTGTGTTTCTCTTCAGAGCCATTTGAGAATAAGTTACAGGTATCATGCCCCGTTACTGTTAAATTTTGTGGGTATGTTTCCTAAGGTTAAGGATATTCATGTATATAACAACAATACATTGATCAAAAACAGGAAACAATGTTAATACAATTATCTAAAGATCTTATTAAAATATTTTCAGTTGACATATGTCATTATACTGTTTTTTGCTTGTTTTGGTTTGGTTTTCTTGGCTCAGGGTCCAATTCTGGGGCATTTATTACACTTAATTTTGTTTCTTTGTCTTTCATGACATTTAAAAAAATATGCCATTTATTTTGTAGAAGTTTCCCCATGAGGGGATTCAGGTTATGCATTTGAGGTAAGAATGCCGTGTAAGTTATGAGTGTCTTCTCAGAGTCTCATACCAGGAAGCCCATGATGGCACTTTATCCTGGTGTCTACCAGATTTCTCCAATGAAGAAGTTTTTTCTTCTTTGTAAACAACATATATGACTTTTAAACCACTAAATGCAGGACATTTCAGAGATTATTCTATGATAAGTCAGGTATAGAAATATGAAATAAGGCTGTTTGAATTGAAGACTGAGAAGAATAACTGGGTTCCTCATTTTGGGCTTGAGAGGAGTAACGTGGAATGCCATCTTTTTTTCCAGTAGGTGATGAAATAACTCAACGCTGGTGTTCTTTACTGGGAGAAAAAACTTGATAGAATTTAAGTTTCCCCAAGAAGGTTTGCTTTGTTTCCCATTTAGGTAAATCTGAGGGTGTACAAATCTTATTATAGTTGGGGAGCTTATCAAGAATAATTGATGTGGTAACCATGGAACAGAATAGGAAATTACTTCTCATTTATTTTAGTTTATTGGAATCGATATAGCAGTGTTGTAAAGTTTTTGCATGTGTCTGTCATTTTATTTTCTGTTATCATTATGAGAACAGCTTCCATGCAGAACACCCCTAGAATCCTTGAAAGCTGTATCCTATAAAGCAATAGAAGTTTCAAGAAACATTGGAAATTGTGACTTAGGTTCCAAAATTCAATAAATTAATGATAATTTTGGAATCCTCAAAAGCATCATGAGTAAATGTTTTCTGATTAACTTGGATAACATAAAATATTACATATTTTTCATCACAGTAAGAACAGAGGAAAAATATGTTTTATCTAAATGTCTCATCCATTAGAATTTAAAATCTCTATGAAGTCTCTTTTTCATGAAACTTTAGTAATTACTTATTGATGGACTCCATGGATGGATTTACATGTGCTGAGCTTATATCTTATGATTCAAAAGTGAAGATCACTTTTGTCTTCCATCTTAGAGAAAAACCTACTATTTTCAGTAAGGTTGGGCATAGTTACATCCAAATGGAATGGCATTTCTACTTTCACATTTCCTTGGAGGATAATTTATAGTTTTCTATGATTATGATGTTCTAGTGGTGGCTCTACTGGGGAGAAGCTATATTTTAGTGGTGTGTAGTGTTCTTACCTAAGAACTTTTGGCCTTATGTTACTAAACTTTAAAGGCAAAGTTTTATAAGTATATATAAAGGTAAACAGCCAAAAAATGAGATATAGTGGATATTTTTTGAGGTATAAGAAAAGGACAGGAAATCAATGTGTTAATTTGAGCCTAAAGTAAAAAAAAAAAAAATTTGTAGATGTTCTACTGTGTGTGTGTGTGAGAGAGAGGGGGGGGAGAGAAAGTGGGGAGGACAATTATTTTTATTCTTCCAAATTTTTCAGCTGAAAAATTAATATTAGGAATATCTTCCTTTTGTACTAGGACATAGGCATGTTTAAGATAATACATTTTAGTGAGTCCTAAGGAAAAACTGTTGTAAATAGAAGGCATTATTATATACTGAACTAAACATTATAAGGTCATGATCTACTCAGATTTTCCAAGTTGTGTGGCATTTCAGGTGGATGAAGGAAACATACACAGCAAGGAGAATTTACTCTTGGGAAAATGATACTGTTCACTAAACCCCATTCGAGCTTTAGGCACAAATCGAAATCATCAGAGTTCAATGCCTGGAACAATGCAGTATAACATCCCAGAGACAGCAATAATTACTAAGCACTTGCTGATGTGAAAGGAATGCGGAATCCATTTTATTTAGCACAAGCAATTTTAGAATATTCACATTTAAGGTTACTTTGTAAAATGAACCAAAAAATGAAGAGCAGCAATACTATTCAGTTTGCATTAAACATCAAAATTCTGTGCTGTAGTCTAAGGAATTTGTGAATTTCATTTATTTTACTCCAATGCAGTTTTCAAATTGTTATTATCTTCCTATTACTGATAACATACTCTTGATGGGTTGATTTTTATAAAATAGCTAGTACTTCCAAATAGGCTCCCTTAATGTTTTGTAGGCATTTCAATGAATCCTTGGTCTTGATAACAACCTACTTTAAATGAAATTATATTATGTCCTATGTTTACTCAAATCTTAAGAAGGACTTTATCATAAAACTAGAAATAAAAGAGAAATAATCTCTCTCTCTTGAGAGGCAGATTAGTATCATGACCAGTGATAGGTGTCCAGAGACGTTCTCTTTCCTCTTACTCTCAGCCTTGCTGTCTCAACATTTATTTTGTGTGTGGTTTAAAAAATATTCTTATGTAAAACATACTCCATAAGTAACATTATTCATGAAAAGCAGTAATTCTCTGGTGTGTCTGAAATAATTACTTTCCCCACTTTCACCTCAAGGGGGTATGTCTAAATTTCCAAGGGCACTGGTATGAAAATGAAGTCCCAGATAGTCTGATACAAACGTCTCTTAAATTGTCTGTGAAGAGTTAAATCATTCCATGATTAGATTTGCTTTTCATTTGTAAGTAAAGATTGGGTATTTTTTGAGAAATACCTGTAAACACAAAGATTAGCCCCTCATAATTTCCAACCACAATTGAGTTCTCAGTGTTCTTATCAATTCTGACTCATGCTTGGTCAGCTCTCTCTTTCCATTCCTTTGAAGGAGTTAAATGGACAGGACTTTATAAATAATTGATTGGATATGGTTGCTGCCCTGCTTCGTAACTTAGGTGACTGAATGGAACCTAAGAATAGAGAGAATATAGAAGAAGAATATTTAAGGTAAGTGATGATGTGTTACTTTGGGCCTTGTTGAGTTTGAAGTTTCTATAGGACATTCAGTAGGATATGTTTACAGGCAGTTGTACATGTCCACTCTTGTTGATTTAGTTCAGGAATTGTCTCCTCTGGAAAATATTCTATAATTACCCAGTGTAATTTGGTTACTCCTTTATGCTCCTACAATATTTTATTTTTTTCTCTATTGCTCTTATACATTGTATTCTGCTTTCTGCTTATGTTTCTGCCTCCACCACTAGCTGTGAGTTTCTTGAAGGCAGAGATTGTATCCTATTCATTTTTGAAATCCGTAAACCAAACATAGTGCCTGACATACAGTAGACACTGATTACATGTTTGACAAGTGAATCAATTAAAAAATGATTCTGTTTAACTTTGAAGGGTTGTTTTTATATTCTGTAGATGCAAAAGCTATTGCCATAAGTATTCCAGGGTCAGTTAAGAGATTCAAAGCAACTGACATAGGTAAGAATTATCAGTAGGGATATATGTATACATATAGCTGATTCACATTGTTATGTAGCAGAAACTAACACAGCATTGTAAAGCAATTGTACTCCAATAAAGATATTAAAAAAAAAAAAAGAAATTTCTGTACCATGAAACATTTTTCACCTAAAACACATTAGTCTCCAGTGACAAAGCCACTTTCACATCAGCACTCATTTGCATATAGCACTACATGTGTTATCAAGCCACGTGCAAATAGCAAAAGTCATTTATGCCATTTGCAGTTTATTTTCACAGGGAATTTTGAGTCTTCGTGATCCATTTGGCTGCAGTAGATTTTTACCTTCAGAAAACTTAGCTATGATTATGGCCAGAGCAAGAATAATGTGGTTCAAAGCTAAAAACAAAAAGCTAACAAATGGATAACAATGGAGGGGATCACAGCCTTTGGAAAGGTGAAAGAAAGTTGAAGGCAGAAAGGTAGAGATCAGGAGGTTTAACATGGGGATTAAAAAAAAACTCTAAAAAAGGATGATGGAGAAGGCAGACACTAAATCTAGGGCTGTTTTATGCCTGAGGGGTTGATGTTTCTGTCCATCAGAAAACGGATAGTGCATTCAAAACAGATAATTCAGTGTGGGTTTCTTTATAATGGGTTGTTTAAAAGGGTATGAATGTAGAGTTACCACAAGGGGAAATGTAGTAGCTTGGAGATGACTATTATCATTACTAGGCCTGAAGAAATGAAGGAGAGGAGTCAGTGGCCTGAACCTGGAAGGACAGAGACCTTCAGTCACAGGACATTGGTTGGCCCAAGCCAGCCTTTCAGGGAGAGAGGCAAATGAACAAATACCAACCCTCACTCTTCTTCCACCACTGTTCTCCTAATGGTGCTTTTCATAAACCTTCTTCAACCAGAAGCCAGAAGTCACAGTAATTCTGGTGATGTGAAAGATAATCTCTAGTAATTTCCAGTAAATTTTCATCTTCATAAAAACTCATGTCTGACTTTCTATTATAACACATCTACAAAATATATCTTTCTTGGCAGAAAGTCAGCTCTCCTTACTGTGAAAATAAATTGAGTTCACCGAATCATAAACGTGTAATTTCATTAAGTCTTAGTCACAGATACCCGAACTTTCCAAATTTGGGACTTGAGCTGTCCTGATTTTATCAGCCTTGATGCTAATGGATAGTTCAGGATATTTTATGGCATGTGTTAAACCCCGAGACAGGATGTTCCAAAAATCTGACTGAAGTTGCCCTGAATTAGCCTTGACTTAAAGCACCAAGAGAGACATAAATGTAAGCAATTCATAGTCACTGTCCTCCAGGAGTCACCATTGTGCAGACTTGGCAGTGGTTCCTCAATTTTAAGGTATAGTGAGGAGTGTTACAGTGTAGCAGTTGGCTCTGATAAAGACATCCTCAAGGAAATGTGTAAATCATTCCCCTGTGAACACACATTAAGTTGGTTGACATGGGAAAGATTTACTAATTTGCTGATTGCTCTTGGACATTAGCCAGTTGACAGACAAAATTCAACTACTAAGATTTTTTTCAGTTTTAATCTGAAGCATTTTTTTTAAATCTCTGCATCTCTAATTCTACTTACCCAATGCCACTATCCCAGACATATAACCACTAGCAAATTTGGCATAACATATCCATATAGGATTGTTCTAATTTGAAATGCTTTAATGTATGTGGCATATTAAGCACAGGGTCTAAGTTGTAGTCACTCATTATCTTATATTTTTTTCCTAAAATCTTTATTGGAGTATAATTGCTTTAAAATGTGTTAGTTTCTGCTGTACAACAAAGTGAATCAGCTATATGCATACATATATCCCCATATCACCTCCCTCTTGCGTCTCCCGCCCACCGTCCCTATCCCACCCCTCTAGGTGTCACAAAGCACCGAGCTGATCTCCCTGTGCTATGCTGCTGCTTCCCACTAGCTGTCTACTTTATATTTGGTAGTATACATATGTCAATGCCGCTCTCTCACTTCCTCCAAGCTTACCGTTCCCCCTCCCTGTGTCCTGAAGTCCATTCTCTACATCTGCATCTTTATTCCTGTCCTGCCCCTAGGTTTGTCAGAACCTTTTTTTTTTTTGTAGATTCCATATATATGTGTTAGCATATGGTATTTGTTTTTCTCTTTCTGACTTACTTCACTCTGTATGACAGACTCTAGGTCCATCCACCTCACTAAATATACCTCAGTTTTGTTTCTTTTTATGGCTGAGTAATATTCCATTATATATATGTGCCATATCTTCTTTATCCATTTATCTGTTGATGGACACTTAGGTTACTTCCATGTCCTGCATATTGTAAATAGTGCTGCAATAAACATTGTGATACATGACTCTTTTTGAATTATGGTTTTCTCAGGGTATATGCCCAGTAGTGGGATTGCTGGGTCATATGGTAGTTCTACTTATAGGTTTTTAATGAACCTCTATATTGTTCTCCATAATGGCTGTATCAATTTACATTCCCACCAACAGTGCAAGAGAGTTCCCTTTTCTCCACACCCTCTCCAGTATTTATTGTTTGTAGATGTTTTGATGATGGCCATTCTGACTGGTGTGAGGAGATACCTCATTGTAGTTTTGATTTGCATTTCTCTAATGATTAGTAATGTTGAGCATCCTTCCATGTGTTTGTTGGCAATCTGTATATCTTCTTTGGAGAAATGTCTGTTTAGGTCTTCTGCCCATTTTGGGATTGGGTGGTTTGTTTTTTTGATATTGAGCTGCATGAACTGCTTGTAAATTTTGGAGATTAATCCTTTGTCAGTTGCTTCATTTGCAAATATTTTCTCCCATTCTGAGGGTTGTCTTTTTGTCTTGTTTATGGTTTCGTTTGTTGTGCAAAAGCTTTTAAGTCTCATTAGGTCCCATTTGTTTATTTTTGTTTCTATTTACATTTATCTAGGCGGTGGGTCAAAAAGGATCTTGCTGTGATTTATATCATAGGGTGTTCTGCCCATGTTTTCCTCTAAGAGTTTTATAGTGTCTGGCCTAACATTTAGGTTTTTAACCCATATTGAGTTTATTTTTGTGTATGGTGTTAAGCAATGTTCTAATTTCATTCTTTTAAATGAAGCTCTCTAGTTTTCTCAGCACCACTTATTGAAGTGGCAGTCATTTCTCCATTGTATATTCTTGCCTCCTTTAACAAAGATAATGTGACCATATGAGCATGGGTTTGTCTCTGTGCTTTCTATTCTGTTCCATTGATCTATATTTCTGTTTTTGTGTCAGTAGCATACTGTCTTCATTACTGTAGCTTTGTAGTATAGTCTGAAGTGTGGGAGACTGATTCCTCCAGCTCCGTTTTTCTTTTTCAAGGTTGCTTTGGCTATTCAGGGTCTTTTGTGTTTCCAAACCAAGTGTGGAATTTTTTGTTCTAGTTCTGTGAAAAATGTAATTGGTAGTTTGATGCAGATTGCATTGAATCTGTAGATTGCTTTCGGTAGTATAGTCATTTTCACAATGTTGATTCTTCCAATCCAAGAACATGGTATATCTCTCCATCTGTTTGTTTTGTCTTTAATTTCTTCATCAGTGTCTTATAGCTTTCTGCATACAGGTCTTTTGTTTCCTTAAGTAGGTTTATTCCTGGGTATTTTATTATTTTTGTTGCAATGGTAAATGGGAATGTTTCCTTAATTTCTCTTTCAGAGTTTTCATCATTAGTGAATAGGAATGCAATAGATTTCTATGCATTAATTTTGCATCCTGCTACTTTACCAGATTCATTGATTAGCTCTAGTAGTTTTCTGGTAGCATCTTTAGGATTCTCTATGTATAGTATCATGTCATCTGCAAACAGTGACAGCTTTACTTCTTCTTTTCCAATTTGGTTTCCTTTTATTTCTTTTTCTTATCTGATTGCTGTGGCTAAAATTTCCAAAGCAATGTTGAATAATAGTGGTGAGAGTGGACAACTTTGTCTTGTTCCTGATCTTAGTTGAAATGGTTTCAGTTTTTCACCATTGAGGATGATGTTGGCTGTGGGTTTCTCATATATGGCCTTCATTATGTGGAGGTAAGTTCCCTCATGCCACTTTCTGGAGGATTTTTATCATAAATGGGTGTTGAATTTTTTTGAAAGCTTTTTCTGCATCTATTAAGATGATCATATGGTTTTTATCCTTCAATTTGTTAATATGGTGTATCAAAACGATTGATTTGGGCTTCCCTGGTGACACAGTGGTTGAGAGTCCACCTGCCAATGCAGGGGACACGGGTTCGTGCCCCGGTCTGGGAAGATCCCACATGCCACAGAGTGGCTAGGCCCGTGAGCCATGGCCACTGAGCCTGCGCGTCCGGAGCCTGTGCTCTGCAACGGGAGAGGCCACAACAGTGAGAGGCCTGCGTACCACAAAAACACACACAAAAAACGATTGATTTACATATATTGAAGAATCCGTGCATTCTTGGGAGAAAACCCACTTGATCATGGTGTATGATCCTTTTAATGTGCTGTTCGATTCTTTCTGCTAGTATTTTGTTGAGTGTATTTGCATCTATGTTCATCAGTGATATTGGCCTTTAGTTTTCTTTTCTTGTGACATCTTTGTCTGGTTTTGGAATCAGGGGGATAGTGGCCTCATAGAATGAGTTTTGGAGTGTTCCTCCCTCTACTATACTTTGGAAGAGTTTGAGAAGGATAGGTGTTAGTTCTTCTCTAAATATTTGATAGAATTCCCCTGTGAAGCCATCTGGTCCTGGGCTTTTGTTTGTTGGAACATTTTTAATCACAGTTTCAATTTCCGTGCTTGTGATTGGTATGTTTATATTTTCTTTCTGGTTCAGCCTTGGAAGGTTGTGCTTTTCTAAGAATTTGTCCATTTCTTCCAGGTTGTCCATGTTATTGGTGTATAGTTGCTTGTAGTAATCTCTCATGATCCTTTGTGTTTCTGCTTTGTCAGTTGTTACTTCTTGTTCATTTCTAATTCTGTTGATTAGCGTCTTCTCCCTTTTTTCTTGATGAGTCTAGCTAATGGTTTATCATTATTTTTTTCTCTTCTCAAGGAAGCAGCTTTTAATTTTATTGATCTTTGCTATCATTTCCTTCATTTCTTTTTCATTTATTTCTGATTTGATCTTTATGATTTATTTCCTTCTGCTAACTTTGTGGGTTTTGTTCTTTCTCTAGTTGCTTTAGATGTAAGATTAGTTTGTTTATTTGAGATTTTCTTGTTTCTTGAGGTAGGATTGTATTGCTATAAATTTCTTTCTTAGGACTGCTTTTGCTGCATCCCATCAGTTGTGGGTCATCATGTTTTCATTGTCATTTGTTTCTAGGAATTTTTTAAATTTACTCTTTGACTTCTTCAGTGATACCCTGGTTATTTAGTAGCATATTGTTTAGCCTCCATGTGTTGGTAATTTTTACATTTATTTTTCCTGTAATTGATATCTAGTCTCATAGGATAGTAGTCGGAAATGATACTTGATAAATTTCAATTTCTTAAATTTACCAAGGCTTGATTTGTGACACAAGATATGATCTATCCTGGAGAATGTTCCATGAGAAGTTGAGAAAAATGGTATTCTGTTGTTTTGGATGGAATGTGTTATAAATATCAATGAAGTCCGTCTTGTTTTATCTGTCATTTAAAGTTTGTGTTTCCTTATTTATTTTCATTTTGGATGATCTGTCCACTGGTGAAACTGGGGTGTTGAAATCCCCAATTTCCCATTTTATGGCTGTTAGCATTTGACTTATATATTGAAGTGCTCCTCTGTTGGGTGCATAAATATTTACAATTGTTATATCTTCTTCTTGGATTGATCCCTTAATCATTGTTTAGTGCCTTTCTTTGTCTCTTGTAATAGACTTTATTATAAAATCTATTTTGTCTGATATGAGAATTGCTACTCCAGCTTTCTTTTGATTTCCATTTGCATGAAATATCTTTTTCCATCCCTTTACTTTCTGTCTGTATGTGTCCCTAGTTGTGCAGTGGGTCTCTTGTAGACAGCAGATATACGAATATTGTTATTGTATCCATTCAGCCAGTCTATGTCTTTTGGTTGGAGTATTTAATCCATTTACATTTAAAGTAATTATCAATATATATGTTCCTATTACCATTTTCTTCATTGTTTTAGGTTTGTTTTTGTGGGTCTTTTCCTTCTCTTGTGTTTCTTGCCTAGAGAATTTCCTTTAGCATTTGTTGTAAAGCTGGTTTGGTGGTGCTGAATTCTTTTACGTTTTGCTTGTCTGTAAAAGTTTTAATTTCTCTGTCGAATCTGAATGAGATCCTTGCTCGGTAGAGTAATCTTGGTTGTACATTTTTTCCCTTTCAGCACTTTAAATATGTCCTGCCACTCCCTTCTGGCTTGCAGAGTTTCTGCTGAAAGATCAGCTGTTTACCTTATGGGGATTCCCTTGTATGTTATTTGTTGCTTTTCCCTTTCTGCTTTTAATATTTTTTCTTTGTATTTTATTTTTGATAGTTTAATTAATATGTTTCTTGGCATGTTTCTCCTTGGATTTATCCTGTATGGGACTCTCTGTGCTTCCTGGACTTGATTAACTATTTCCTTACCCATATTAGGGACGTTTTCAACTATAATCTCTTCAAATCAGTCCCTTTCTTTTTCTCTTTTTCTTCTGGGACCCCTATAATTCGAATGTTGGTGTGTGTAATGTTTTCCCAGAAGTCTCTGACACTGTCCTCAATTCTTTTCATTCTTTTTGTTTATTTTGCTCTGCAGTAGTTATTTCCAATATTTTACCTTCCAGGTCACTTATCTCTTCTTCTGCCTCAGTTATTCTGCTATTCATTCCTTCCTGAGAATATTTAATTTCATTATTTATTTATTTATTAAAAAATTATTTACTTTATTATTTTTGGCTGCATTGGGTGTTTGTTCCTGTGTGCCGGCTTTCTCTAGTTGTGGCAAGCTGGGGCTACTGTTCATTGTGGTGCGCGGGCTTCTCATTGCAGTGGCGTCTCTTGTTGCAGAGCACTGGCTCTAGGCACACGGTTTTCAGTAGTTGTAGCACATGGGCTCAGTAGTTGTGGCTCGTGGGTTCTAAAGCACAGGCTCAGTAATTGTGGTGCACGGGCTTAGTTGCTGCATGGCATGTGGGATCTTCCTGGACCAGGGCACTAACCTGTGTTCCCTGCCTTGGCAGGCGGATTCTTAACCACTGTGACACCAGGGAGGCCCTAATTTCATTTATTGTGTTGTTCTTCATTGTTTGTTTGCTCTTTAGTTCTTCTAAGTCATTGTTACACATTTCATGTATTTTCTCCATTCTATTTCCAAGATTTTGGATCATCTTTACTATCATTACTTTGAATTCTTTTTCAGATAGACTGCCTATTCCCTCTTCATTTGTTTCATCTGTTGGATTTTTACCTTGCTCCTTCATCTGTTGTGTGTTTCTCTTTCTTCTCATTTTGCTTAAATTACTGTGTTTGGGGTCTCCTTTTCACAAGCTGCAGGTTTGTAGTTCTTGTTGATTTTGGTGTCTGTCCCCAGGGGGTAAGGTTGGTTCAGTGGGTTGTTTAGGCTTCCTGGTGGAGGGGACTGCTGCCTGTGTTCTGCTGGATGAGGCTGGATCTTGTCTTTCTGGTGGGCATGACTGCATCTGGTGGTGTGTTTTGGGGTGTCTGTGACCTTATTATGATTTTAGGCAGCCCCTCTGCTAATGGGTGAGGTTGTGTTCCTGTCTTACTAGTTGTTTGGCATGGGTTGTCCAGCACTGGTGTTTTCTGGTCATTGAGTGGAGCTGGGTCTTAGCGTTGAAACAGAGATCTCTGGGAGAGCTCTCATCAACTGATATTACATGGGGCTGGGAGGTCTCTGGTCATCCAATGTCCTGGAATTGGCTCTCCCACCTCAGTGGCTCAAGCCTGACACCTGGCTGGAGCACCAAGACCCTGTCAGCCACATGGCTCAGAAGTAAAGGAAAGAAAGAAAGAAAAAACATTATAATAAAATAAAATAAAGTTGTTAAAATAAAAAGTTTCATTAAAATAGAAAGTAATAAAAAAAGAAGAGAACAACCAAACGAGTAAACAAATCCACGAATGATAACAAGCATTAAAAACTAAGCTAAGATAAACCTAAAAATCAGATGCTATTCAGTTGCATACAGCAAACCCCAAGTCTACTATTTCTCCCAAAGACCACCACCTCAATTTTGTGATAATTTGCTGTCTATTTAGGCATTCCACAGATGTAGGGTGCATCAAGTTGATTGTGGAGGTTTAATTCGTTCCTCATGAGGCTGCACGGAGAAATTTCCCTTTCTCTTCTTTGTTCGCACAGTGCCTGGGTCTCAGATTTGGATTTGGCCCTGCCTCTGCATGTAGGTCTCTCTCTGCCCTCTGTTCTTCACCCAGACTGGAGGGGGTTAAAGGAGTGGCTGATTAGGGGGCTCTGGCTCACTTTGGCTGGGGGGATGGAGGGGTACAGAATGTGGAGTGAGCCTGTGGCGGCAGAGGCCAAAGTGACATTGAAACAGCCTGAGGTACACCATATGTTCTCTCATGGAAGTTGTCCCTGGATCACGGGACCCTGGCAGTGCTGGGCTTCACAGGCTCCCAGGACGGGAGGTGTGGATAGTGACCTGTGCTTGCACACAGGCTTCTTGTTGGCTGCAGCAGCAGCGTTAGCATTTCATGCCTGTCTCTGTTGGCAGCCCTGATGGCCATGGCTCGTGCCCGTTTCTGAAGCTCGTTTTTGGTGCTCTGAATCTCCTCTGCTTGTACACCCCGACAATGGTCTCTTGCCTCTTAGGTAGTTCCAGGATTTTTCCCGGACTCCCTCCTGGCTATCTGCGGTGCACTAGCCCCTTCAGGCTGTTTTCACAGAGCCAATTACTGTCCTCTCCCTGGATTCTAACCTCTGAAGCCTGAGCCTCAGCTCCCATCCCCCACCTGCCCCAGCATGTTAGCAGACAATCCTCTCAGGTTGGTGAGTGCTGGATGACACCCATCCTCTGTGTGGGAATCTCTCTACTTTGCCTTTACACTCTCCTCCGTGGCTCTGAAGCTTCCTTCCCCCCACCTCCATGTCTCCACCAGTGAAGGAGATTCCTAGCGTGTGGACACTTTTCCTCCTTTGCAGCTCCCTCTCACTGGTGCAAGTACCATCCCTATTCTTTTGTCTCTGTTTTTTCTTTTTTTCTTTTGCCCTATGTAGTTACGTGGGGAGTTTCTTGCCTTTTGGTAAGTTTGAGGTCTTCTGCCAGTGTTCAGTAGGTGTTCTGTTGGAGTTGTTCCACATGTAGATGTATTTTTGATGTATTTATGGGGAGGAAGGTGATCTCTATGTCTTACTCCTCTGCCATCTTGAAGGTTCCCCCCATCTTTTTAATCTATTACTTTTACTGTTATTGTCATTGTTCTTAACTAAGTGATAGTCTAATTATTGTTTTATCATGTGTACTTTCATATTTTAAAATTTTCTATCTTTACCCATAAAAGAAACCCCTCATATGAGCCCACTTAGTCTACTCTCAGAAGTATTTAACTCAGTAACTAAAGGCAGGTAACCAATGAACTGGTCTGTGATGCTTGTGGCTGAGGAGGCAGGGAGGTCATAGGCTTGAATCTACTTCTCAGGTATCCAAAGCTCAACACTGATTATTCCAAAGTCAGAGGTGAGTCCAAGTAGATAGGGAACACTAACACTACATCAAAAGAAGACATAGCTAAGCCTTAAATGCAAGGGAGATCAAGGACTTCACGAGGGACTGTCTTATCCTATATGTGCCTGGCTTCAGTTCATAGGTACAGGAGACATAGGTTGTTGGTGAAGGGTAAGTGCAGAACCCTTCAACCACTATTGTACTAGAGCTAGAAATAAGACTGAAGTAATTTGATTTCCCAGAGATATGTCAGGTGCTGAAACTTGCTAGTAAGTTTCAAGCATGAGGTAAAATCAAGAACCAGATTCAGACTCTGAGGATCATGATGAAAGTACCCCCGTTGCTCATTTGCTTTAAGTATACTTGAATTATGGCAGTTAGTGGAATCCTCTTCTAGAGGTTATGGAGAGGGCACTACTCTGCTCAAGAGCATGCTCTAGTAACTCTTAAAGGAAACCTGAACATTAGAGATGCTATATTTTATGGTCACCCTCTCCCATGCACCACACACTGACACTGGACCTATGTCCATGACACATTAGTGACTTGAAAAACTCAAGCAATGTTTTGGGGTATTCTGTCATTGTTCTCTACTGTTTCCAAAAATTCAGATAACCTATGAGCGTTTTGTGATCCAAATAATCTTTTCAAGACACTCATGGAGAAAAAAATTATTAGTTCTTCATCAAGACCTTTAAAGATTGCTAGTTTTCCCTATGTTTATATTCTTCAGGAAAATAGCTTCTAATATTTATAAGGTTGTATAGAAAACTTTTAAGAATGATGCACTCATATTTTCACTTAAACATTTATAGGATATATTTATATTTATTTGTTTCAATTTCCCCAAACATAGGAAGTCTCCAATGGTGAAAATATGTGCATCTACTGAAGCACTACTCATACTCTACCTACTATCTGCTTTAATTAAAAACAAACAAACAAAAAACCTCATGGTTTTGGCAACATAGCCAAGAAATTTCCAAGTAAAATTTCTGTAGATTATGTTTTTTCTTTTTCTATAAATTTATTTATTTATTTATTTATTTATTTATTTATTTATTTATTTATTTATTGCTGCATTGGGTCCTCATTACTGCGCACGGGCTTTCTTTAGTTGCAGCGAGTGGGAGCTGCTCTTCATTGTGGTATGCAGGCTTCTCATTGTGGTGGCTTCTCTTGTTGTGGAGCATGGGCTCTAGGTGCACGGGCTTAAGTAGTTGTGGCTCACAGGCTCTAGAACACAGGTTCAGTAGTTGTGGCACACAAGCTTAGTTGATCCATGGCATATGGGATCTTCCCAGACCAGGGCTCGAACCTGTGTCCCCTGCATTAGCAGGCGGATTTTTAACCACTGCACCATCAGGGAAGCCCCTGTAGATTATGTTTAACCTAGAAGGATAGTCTTTGGGTATATGTTGCTGAGAAATCAAGAAGGTTGGGGACCATATAATAAAGATGGAGATACATTTGTCAAGGAGCATCATTCCATCCTAAGCAGCAAAGTTGCCATCACCTGCTACAGCTGCTAAAGAACTGAGTGTCTCTGTGTGAGTGAGTGTGTGTGTGTGTGTGTGTGTGTATGTGTGGTCTCTTGAATTTAAAAAGTAAGAACTGAGGTTCAGAAAAGTGAAATACATTATTCATGGCCACAGAGCTGGATAGTTGCTCTGGCAATAACTGATTCAAGATTTCCCAAGTTTAGTTCACTATCTCCTCCACATGATGATAACACAATAAGGAACTGAGGAGTTCTGAAACTTGATCACTATTTAATAGGGAAAAAATTCATTAAGGTTTTTGTTTGTTGTTTTTGTAAATTTTTTAAAAATTAATTTTCATTGGAGTATAGTTGATTTACAATGTTGTGTTAATGTCTGATGTACAGCAAAGTGAATCAGTTATACATATGTATATATGTCCACTCTTTTTTAGATTATTTTCCCTTATAGGTCATTACAGAGTATTAAGTAGAGTTCCCTGTGCTATACAGTAGGCCCTTATTACTTATCTACTTTGTATATAGTAGTGTGAATATAAGTCAGTCCCAATCTCCCAGTTTATCTCTCTCACCACTTTCCCCCCTGGTAACCATAAATTTGTTTTCTACATCTGTGACTCTATTTCTGTTTTGTAAATGAGTTCATTTGTACATTTTTTTCTTTTTTTTAGATTCCACACATAGGCGATATCATATGATATTTGTTTCTCTGTCTGACTTACTTCACTTAGTATCATAATCTCTAGGTCCATCCATGTTGCTGCAAATGACATTATTTCATTCTTCTTTTTGAGTAATATTCCATTGTATATAACTACCACATCTTTATCCATTCATCCATTGGTGGACATTTAGGTTGCTTCCATGTCCTGACTATTGTAAATAGTTCTGCAATGAACATTGGGGACATGTATCTGTTCGAATTATAGCTTACTCTGGATATATGCCCAGGAGTGAGATTGCTAGACCATATGATAGCTCTATTTTTAGTTTTTTAAGGAACCTCCATACTGTTCTCCATAGCAGCTGTACCAATTTACATTCCCACCAACAGTGTAGAGGATTCCATTTTCTCCACACGCTCCATGAAATGTTTCTTCTAAATTGCCTAAAAGATATGGATTTATGATGAGAAAATATATATTGGAGCTTAATATATACGAATAAATAATATATATATTTTGGAGCCCTGGTCAGTTGCTTCATTTGCAAATATTTTCTCCTATTACATGTAGGTTGTCTTTTTGTTTAGTTTGTGCTTTCCTTTGCTGTGAAAAAGCTTTTAAGTTTAATTAGGTTCCATTGGTTTGTTTTTGTTTTATTTTCATTACTCTAGGAGGTGGATCTAAAAAGATCTTGCTGTTATTTATGTCAGAGAGTGTTCTGCCTACTTTTTCCTCTAAGAGTTCTAAAGTATCCAGTCTTACATTTAGGTCTTTAATCCATTTTGAATTTATTTTTGTGTATGGTGTTAGAGAATGTTCTAATTTCATTCTTTTACATGTAGCTGTCCAGTTTTCCCAGCACCACTTATTTGAAGAGACTGTCTTCTCCATTGTAAATTCTTGCCTCTTTGTCATAGATTAGGTGACCATAGGTACATGGGTTTATCTCTGGACTTTCTATCCTGTTACATTTATCTATATTTGTCTGAAGTCACGGAGCCTGATTCCTCTGGCTCTGTTTTTCTTTCACAGGATTTCTTGGGCTATTTGTGATCTTTTGTGTTTCCATACAAACTGAAAATTTTTTTGTTCTAATACTGTGAAAAATGTTAGCAGTAATTTGATAGGGATTGCACTGAATTTGTAGATTAATTTGGGTAGTATAGTTATTTTTGCAATATTGATTCTTCCAATACAAGAACATGGTATATCTCTCCATCTGTTTGTGTCATCTTTGATTTCTCTCATCAGTATCCTACAGTTTTCTGCATACAGGTCTTTTGCCTCCTTAGGTAGGTTTATTCCTAGTTATTTTATTCTTTTTGTTGCAGTGCTAAATGGGAGTGTTTCCTTAATTTCTCTTTCAGATTTTCATCATTAGTATAGAGGAATGCAAGAGATTTCTGTACATTAATTTTGTATCCTGCTACTTTACCAAATTCATTGATTAGCTCTAGTAGTTTGCTGGTAACATCTTTAGGATTCTCTATGTATAGTACCATGTTATCTGTAAACAGTGACAGGATTACTTCTTCTTTCCCAATTTGGATTCCTTTTATTTCCTTTTCTTCTCTGATTGCTGTGGCTAGGACTTCCACAACTATGTTGAATAAAAGTGGCAAGAGTGGACATCCTGGTCTTGTTCTTAGAGTAAATCTTTCAGTTTTTAATTGTTGATAATGATGTTTGCTGTGGGTTTGTCATATATGGTCATTATTATGTTGAGGATGTTCCTTCGATGCCCATTATTTGGAGAGTTTTTATCATAAATTGGTGTCAAATTTTGTCAAAAGCTGTGTCTGCATCTACTGAGATGATCATATTCTTGTTATTCTTCAGTTTGTTAACTTGGTGTATCACATTGATTGAATGAAGATGAAGAATTGATGAAGAATCAGAGTGAAGTAAGTCAGAAGGAGAAAAACAAATACCGTATGCTAATACATATATATGGAATCTAAGAAAAAAAATGTCATGAAGAACCTAGGGGTAAGATGGGAATAAAGACACAGACCTACTAGAGCATGGACTTGAGGATATGGGAAGGGGGAAGGGTAAGCTGTGACAAAGTGAGAGAGTGGCATGGACATATATACAGTACCAAATGTAAAATTGTAAAGCATAAACTAACACACCACTGTAAAGCAATTATACTCCAATAAAGATTTTAAAAAAAAAAAAAAGAATCCTTGCATCCCTGGGATAAATTCCACTTGGTCATAGGGTATGATCTTTTAAATATGTTGTTGGATTCAATTTGCTAGCATTTTATTCAGGATTTTTGGGTCTATGTTCATCAGTGATATTGACCTATAATTTTCTATTTTGTGTGCTGTCTTTGTCTAGTTTTGACATCAGGGTGGTGGTGGCCTCATAGAATGAGCTTGGGAGAGTTCCTACTTCTGCAATTTGTTGGAATAGTTTGAGAAGGATAGGTATTAAGTCTTCTCTAAATGTTTGATAGAATTTGCCTGTGATGCCATCTGGTTCTGGACTTTTGGTTATTGGAAGTTTATTAACCACAGATCAATTTCATTACTTGTGATTGGTCTGTTCATATTTTCTGTTTTTCCCTGGTTACGTCTTGGAATGATATACATTTCTAAGAATTTGTTGAGTTCTTCAAGGTTGTCCAATTTATTTTTATATAGTACTTGTAGTAATCTCTTATGATCCTTTGTATTTCTGTGGTGTCCATTGTAACTTCTCTTTTTCATTTCTAATTTTATTGGTTTGAGTCCTCTCCCTTTTTTTCTTGATGAGTCTGGCTAAGGGTTTAACCATTTTGTTTATCTTCTCAAAGAACCAGCTTTTAGTTTCATTGATATTTGCTATTGTTTTCTTTGTTTCTATTTCATTTATTTCTGCTCTGATCTTTATGATTTATTTCCTTCTACTAACTTTGAGTTTTGTTTGTTCTTCTTTCTCTAGCAGCTTTACATGTAAGGTTAGTTTGTCTATTTGAGATTTTTCTTGTTTACTGAGGTAAGATTGTATTGCTATAAACTTCCCTCTTAGAACTGCTTTTGCTGCATCCCATAGGTTTTGAATCATCGTGTTTTCATTGTCATTTGTTTCTAGGTATTTTTTGATTTCCTCTTTGATTTCTTCAGTCATCCATTGGTTATTTAGTAAAATATTGTTTAGCTTCCACGTGTTTGTGTTTTTACAGTTTTTCCTGTAATTGATTTCTAATCTCATAATGTTGTGGTTGGAAAACATACTTGATATGACATCAATTTTCTTAAATTTTTCAAAGCTTGATTTGTGGCCAAAGATGTGCTGTATCCTGGAGAATATTCCATGTGCACTTAAGAAGAAAGTGTATTCTGCTGCTTTAGGATAGAATGTCCTATAGATATCAATTAAGTCTATCTGGTCTAATGTGTCATTTAAGACTTGTGTTTCCTTATTGATTTTCTGTCTGGATTATCTGTCCATTGCTGTGAGTCAGGTGTTAAAATCCACCACTATTATTGTGTTACAGTTGATTTCCACTTTTATGGCTGTTAGCATTTGCCTTATATATTGAGATGCTCCTATGTTCGGTGCATATACATTTAAGATTGTTATTCCTTCTTCTTGGATTGATCCCTTGATCATTATGTAGTGTCCGTCTTTGTCCCTTGTAACAGTATTTTAAAGTCTATTTTGTCTGGTATGAGTATTGCTACTTTAGCTTTCTTTTGATTTCCATTTGCATGAAATATCTTTTTTCATCTCCTCATTTTCAGTGTGTATGTGTCCCTAGGTCTGAAGTGGGTCTCTTGTAGACAGCATATATATGGATCTTGTTTTTGTATACATTCAGCCAGTTTATTTCTTTTGGTTGGAGGATTAATCCATTTACATTTAAGGTAATTATTGATATGTATGTTCCTATTGCCATTTTCTTAATTGTTTTGGGTTTGGTTTTGTGGATCTTTTTTCTTCCCTTCATCCTTTGTTCTCTTGCAGTTTGATAACCATCTTTAGTGTTGTGCTTGGGTTGTTTCTTCTCTTTTATGTATATCTGTTGTATTTTCTGTGTTTGCTGTTCCCATGAGGTTGATATAGCAGTCCATATATGTACAAGGTTGTTTTAATTTGCTGGTTTCTTTCCTGCCTAGAGAAGTTCATTTAGCATTTATTTTAAAGCTGTTTTGGTGGTGCAGGAATTTTCTTAGCTTTTGCTTGTCTGTAAAGCTTTTGATTTCTCTGTCAAATCTCAATGAGAGCCTTGCTGGGTAGAGTAATCTTGGTTTTACGTTTTTTTCCCTTTCATAACTTTAAATATGTCCTGTCATTCCCTTCTGGCCTGCAAAGTTTCTTATGAAAAATCAGCTGGGTATTCCTTTGTATATTATTTGTTGCTTTTCCTTCATTGCTTTTAATTTTTTTCTTTGTCTTTAGTTTTGTCAGTTGATAAATTTGTGTCTTAGTGTGTTCCTCCCTGGAATCATCCTGTATGGGACTCTCTGTGCTTCCTTGACTTGAGTGAGTGTTTCCTTTCTCATGTTAGGTAAGTTTTCATCTATAATATCTTCAAATATTTTCTCAGGCCCTTTCTCTTTCCCTTCTCCTTCTGGGACCCTTATAATGTGAGTGTTGTTACTTTTAATGTTGTCCCAGATGTCTATGAGACTGTCTTCATTTCTTTTTTTTTTCTTTATGCTGTTCTGTGGCAGTGATTTCCACCACTCTGTATTCCAGCTCACCTATTTGTTCTTTTGCCTCAGTTATTCTACTGATTTCTTCTAGTGTATTTTTTATTTCAGTTATTGTATCGTTCATCTCTGTTTGTTCTTTAAATCTTCTAGATCCTTGTTAAACATTTCTTGTATCTTCTTTATCTGTGCCTCCATTCTTTTTCTGAGATTTTTTATCATCTCTACCAACATTACTCTGAATTCTTTTTAAAGGAGATTGCTTATCTCCACCTCATTTAGTTCTTCTTGTTGGTTTTTACCTTGTTTCTTCATCTGTAACATATTTCTCTGTCATCTCGTTTTGTCCAGCTTTCTGTGTTTGTGGTCTCCTTTCCACAGGCTGCTGGGTTCTAATTCCTCTTGTTTCTGGTGTCTGCCCCCGATATGTGAGATTGATCCAGGGCCTTGTGCAGGCTTCCTGGTGTGAGGTACTGGTGCTTGCCCTCTGGTGGGTGGAGCTGCATCTTATCCCTAGCAGGGACAGGGCCTCGGCCTTGATATGGGCAGGGCCATGTCAAGGGATTTGTTCTGAGGTGGCTGAGCTCAGTAAAACTTTAGGCAGCCTGTCTTCTGATGGGTTGAGCTGTTTGATGGGTTGGTTGTTTGGCCTGAGGCTTACCAACAATGGAGTCTACAGGCTTTTGGGTGGTGCCTGGTCTTGGTGTTGAAATGGGGACCTCCAGGAGAGCTCACTCCACTCAATATTCCCTGGGGTCTCTGCTACCAGTGTCCTTGACTCCACAGTGGAGTCTCGGTTTCCCTCAGTCCTGTGGACCTCCTGCACTCAAGCCCCACTGGCCTTCAAGGCTAAATGCTCTGGAGGTTCTTCCTAATACCAGACACTTAGATTCTCTTGAAGGGCTATTTTTATGTGGGAACTTCCCTGTGTAGCCTGAGTGGGTTTAATATGTTTTGGTGTAAGGAGTGTTTTTAGTATAGATGTCTGCCAACTTTTTCCTCCATGTATGCTGGCCATTATCTCCTTGATTGTAGGTGTGACTGATGTTGTGGTGACCAGAGCCTGCTCTGGATATTGAGCAGAACCTCTGCTTTGCTCTGTGGTTGTGACTGCCCTGTCATGATTGGGTTCTTCTCCCTCATTGTTGGAGTAGAGTCCCCCAGCTCTGTTTCTTAGTTGTGTTTCTGATCTGCAATGTGAGGTAGGCTGAGTTGGAGCACTCCCATTGGGAGAGAAGCCACTGAGTAGTCATCCTCTAGAGGTGGTCACCTGTGGGTATGCTCTATTGTGTCACCTTTCACCCATTGTGTGAGCTCTCAGATTACACTGTTTTTATCACTGCTCTCAGCCCCACCATAACTGTGGTGATGCTGGCAATTGTCTCTGGTGTCTCTCAGGAGTTGTTTTCAACAGGCCATCAGCATAGATCCACTGAAATCAGGTCCCAGGATTGCAGTAATCATGGAAATGAACCCACTGTGGGTGCTGTGGAGACAGCTCAGACTCTGGCCTGACCCAACCCCCACAGGTACATTCCCACAAAGTCTACAGCTATTAAAGGTAGACCCATTTTGGCTGTGAGAGCACTCATTGTCTGTTCAGATGTTCTGTAGGTGCTGAGTGTATAAAGCCAGTCATGGGGGTGTCAATTTGCAGTTTGCCCAGCTGCGAGGAGAGACTTCATCTTTTCTTCCTTAGTTGCATGACCCCTGGGGCTCAGTTTCAGCTCCACCTCTGTGTGTGGGACACCCACGGGGGTGTGCTCCTGAGGCTGCCCCAGAGCACACGAGTCTGTCCCATTAAGAAGGGGGAGTGGAGTCAGCAATGGCTGGGGTTGTGAGAGCACCTGCCATGGAGGAGATAAGGCATGGAAGAGGAGGTGGCAGACACCAGTGTCATGGGAACACCCACCCAGGTGGGACCCCTTCCTAATGCCCAGGGAGGCAGGGGTCAGTGGAAGAGAGACTGCAGTGGAACCCTCCCCCACCGCACATCACTCAACAATGCTGCTTTGTTTCTATGGCGGTCCAGCTTTCCTCCAAAAGCATTCCCAGTTGCAGATTTCCTCACTCCTGTCCCTTCAGGCTCTGTCCTTGCAGTTAACAGCAGGCCTCTGCTTGGGTTTGGTCTCCAAAAGCCTCTGTCTGCACTGGAGGGCACACAGCTCAGGCTGGGGCAGGCAGGGCTGTGGCTTGGACCATCTGTGTAGGTTTCACTTTGTCCTGTCTGTCACAGACTTGTTGCTGCACTCTCCTCCAATAGCCCCTGAAGCTTCCCTTCTGTCCCAACTGATATCGTTGCCTGTGAGTGTGCTTCCCCAGGTGCAAGAACCTCTCCTCTCCTTCAGCTCCCCACCAGAGGCAGAGGTCCTGTCCCACTTCCTCTCCTCTTCCTTTTCCCTTCTTCTATTTGGTCCTATCTGGTTATGTGGGAATCTTTCTTGTCCTTTTAGGAGTCCGAGGTCCTCTGCTCATGTTCAGCCAGTACTCTGTGAGAATTGTTTTATTTGTAGATGTATTCTTGATGCATTTATGGAGAGAGATGAACTTCATGTCCTCCTACTCCTCCACCATCTTGACTCCTCTCCAAAGGTTTTTGAAATCAGAATCAATAGATGGAAGTTTTCAGAATTTGGGTGCTGTGATTAAATTCTTTGGTGATGATTGAGAACATAGGGCTTCAATTCTTATAATTGAGGATTTAAGAAATTGATAGTAATTACAATTGGTCTGAAGTAATACTTTTTCTTGAGTGAAGTAGTTTCTGTGGTTAGGATGTAATTTCTTGAAAGAAACAAATTACTTTATACCACTTGGTATCTTTCTAAGCAACCAGAAACAAATTATTTTATACCACTTGATATCTTTCTAAGTTCTGTACATATTGTAGGGAGTCAACAAATATTTGATTGATGGGTCAGGAAGAACTGAAGAGTAAAGAACTGATGTCAGTGTGCTTTGCCCAGTAAACAATTCACAGCCTCTATAATCCCTTTGGGAGGGCCTTGTCTATCTGAAGCCAAACAGCATCACCATATTGTGTGTGTGTGTGTGTGTGTGTGTGTGTGTGTGTGTGTGTGTGTGTTAAAATAGCATTTATTGAGAGTTTACAATGTGTCAGGCACTTTGCTAAGCATTGGATATGGATTATTTCATTTAATTCTTATCACCAACTTATGAAGTAAGTTCTAAAAACAAAAGCAAAAACAACCAGAATGTGCACTGGGAAAGAAAGGGATACCAATTTAGCCAACACGGTCACAGTCTGATAGTAACAGGAACTCCCAGACAAATTCTCCACTAATAAGTCCAGTTTAGTCCAACTAATAATTGTCCAGTTTACAATGATCTAAAGTGTTATAAATAATTGTGAATATTTTAACCTTTTCTTAAACATAAGCCAATGAAACCATAAATTTAAATTAAGAGTTAATTCAAAAATAACCACATATATGAGTTTTTGCAAATTTGAGAGTGATGGTCATTAAAATAAACATGAGGTATAATTTCTTAAGATCCTGGAAAGGGTCAAGTGCATTGAGAAGAAATTTATACCTGATGATTGGAACCAGTAAAACTGTTATCTTAAGCATTACAGCAATTTTAACAAAAATGAAAGCCACCTAGTCCAAGGTAAGCTAGTTGGTTTTTTAAAAATACAAGCACCATAAATAGCAGAGAAATTCAATTACAATGAAAGTATTTACGCCCAAACACATTTCACAGTAAATATTTATTTAGTAAATGTGTTTTTCACTAAATTATCTCTCATATTATTGCACCAAACAAAATATGTGTTATTTTCTTCTAATGACATCAAAATGGTACCTAACCATCTGTCTTATAGTATTTCCTATCACTCATTTTTGTAATGAAAAAAAATAACTTAATGTCCTATATGACAATATTTAAGATGTGCAAAGTAGAACCTTTGTATTCCATGCATTTTTAATAGGATGGCTCCATGTCCAGAATATGCATGTTTACATGTATCTTTAGTCTAATGCAGATGGGGAGGAGGATACTGCTGATGGTCTTTTCCTCTGCTCTCAACATGTCTTGTTTTGGTAAGCACTACCAAAAATGTTCTTAACCAATACTGAGAGAAAGAATCATTCTTTCACAAAATAATCCCAACATTCTTTTTATTTTACCTGAAATTCATTAATTGCTGTGTGGACCAGAGCCCTAGGGACTTAGCAGGCCTAGTGCTAAACAGCCTTTGTTCAAACAGTGTTACACTGCAAGCTGGCATCCGCTCTAGGAACATGTAATAGGAGCCAGGAGTTAGAGGCAGATTGGTTTCTCACTTATTTCAATAGTAGAGCAAGTGCCTGAATGAAGAAACTATCTTCCTAGGATAAAGTGTTAACCAGCACCACACTGATCATAGCACAGTAGGCCCTCAGCAAATATAAGTTGCTTGAGTATTTGCTGCTTGAACTAAGAAAAATATTGGTGAAATGTGAAGGCTAATTAAACAAGTTCACTTTTGAAATACAACCTCCTATAGTCTTTACACCATTTTATAATGTACTTAGCAGAAACCAAGATTACTATTTTAAAACTAATGAAATTGTGTTCGTTTCTTTATGTAGTTTTTCAAACATAGGAGTGGGTCCATCAGCAGCAATATTAATGTGGATTTTATTAACGCCATGAATTCGTTTTAACTCTAACCTCCACAACCAGTAATTAAGTACTTAGTGCTTTGCTCTATCTCTCTAGGCACTTGGATTTCCTTCAATACTATTATGCCCCTGTGACCTCTGTAATGACTCATCGCCAATAGGGTCCATGCAGCAACTTCTTTAATTGCCTGCATATCTTCCTCTCTCCCCCAAAATAGAATTCATAAATGCAGGTGTGGAAACATAATTAAGGACATAATGTTTTCCATCTCTTAGCAACTGCTTTAACTTCATTCAAATTTCAGCTTATGAAGCCTTACTCTCAATGGAGTAACACACAGGAGAACTTCACAGATGCCAGAAACACATACACACTATAAATTAATCATTGCAAATTAAAGGAACTAAAGAAAAAGAAAAGAACTCACATGATCCAGTATAATGTATTAGATATCTAGTGACATGACTTTATATTTAAATTCACCTTAATACGCAAATTTAGATACCAATTGGTAGGGAACACAAAACTGGTTCTTTTTGATAAATATAGTCAAATGGTTAATACTGTACTGTGTTTTTTGGGAAAATGGACATATGTTAAATAAATAGGACTGTAATGTATCTGAAAAAGGATACATTGTGAATTTTATCCAGTGGTTGAAATAACATCCTATTATTTTAGTATGAAAGCAAATGTTCCATATTTCCATATCTTCCATAAGATACCATATTTATACAACATATATTTATCTATAAAGCACTCTCATATACTTCATTTTCTTTAGAACTTAACACAATCCTGTAAAGTAAGACTATTATAATTCATGTCTGAAGTTTTGAGATGACTGATGTAATATTATTCACTTATTGAATCATGAGATCAGAAATTAAATCATTTACTTATTTATTCATTCAACCTATTAATACTTTTCTAGGTGCTAGAATTCACATCTTTTTAATGATTTTTTAAAAGCTTTATTGAGAAATAATTGACATACATCACTGTATAAGTTTGAGGTATACAGCATGATGGTTTGATTTACATCTGTTGTGAAATGTTTGTCACATCAGGTTCAGCTAACATTCATCGTCTCATATAGATAGAATACAAGGAAAAGAAAGAAGAAAAGAAAAAAGGAAAATCTTCTCCTTGATATGAGAATTCTTAGAATTTACTCTCAACAACTTCCCTATGTATCATACAACATACAGTCACCATGTTGTACATTAAATCCCTACTACTTTTATCTTATAACTCGAAGTTTTAACATTTTGACCACTTTCTGTCAATTCTCCTTCACCCGATCCTCTACCTGTGATAACCACAAGCATTATCTCTTTTTCTGTGAGTTACGTTTTTTGGTTTTTAGTTTGTTTTTAAATTCCTCATATAAATAAGATCATACAGTATTTGCCTTTCTCTGACTTTTTTCTCTTAGCATAATGCTGTTAAGGTCTATACCATGTCTTCTGATATTTAAAAGATGAATGCTTCCACACCACATAGTCTCTCAATGGATACTCTATGATGGCTCTCTTAGGTCACAGTTCTTTATTGACATTGTGATAGCAAAAGTGAATTGGTGATTCTATATCTACCTTTTAATATGGTTTGAATCTGAAAAGAGGTTACAGAGTATGACTGTAAAAAGCTCATAGAGGTTCAATAAATTGCATTGTTTGTCACATTTGAGTGAGAAAACATAGCAGTGGAAGGAAATATGATAAAGAGTGAAATTGTATCAGCAAATTTGCTCATATTTTCATAAATCAAAGGCTATGTTTTCATTAGGGTACTGGCACTTCCTGTGTTCAACATATGACACAAAACCTAACAGTTAGGGAATGCTATCAAAGTTATTTGTAAACATTTCATCTTATGGATACTAAACTAAAAAAGCTAAACCTGTGCCTAGATAAATGTGCTTTTTTTTTTGCCTTTTGATGATGAGGTAACTGTATGATACCACGAGGCTGCCTGGTCATGTCTGAAGAAAACTCTTTTCACTCTATTTTTTTTCCCAAGTAGTATAGGTTCATTTATTATTTTTTCGGTACTGGAAAAGATGCTTAAAAGCTCACAACTTTATATTAAATTGTGCTTTCTTTTATTCTTTTATTCTTTTATTCCTGCATTCATTACATTGATTGCACTGTAATGGAATCCAGGAACTTAAACAATGAAAGAGAAATTGGATAGGTATGTATGCAAGAAAATTAGTGGGCCATTTGTCTTGCATTTTGACCAGATATTGTGATTTTTTTTATTACATCACATATTTTTATTCAAAGAGAAAGTCACAAAAACTATAATCATCCTCATCAGTTTACTCAGTCCCGTGTAATTAATTTTTTTTTCATCTTGATCTTTTGTTAGCACTTTTATGATTCATCAGTTTTCCACTAGAGTTCTGAAAATGCTTATTCATTCAGTTCAGCAGTATAGTCAGTTACCAGAAAACTGTACTTGTCAGAGTCTTTTCCATGAATTCCCTGAAGGTGAAACCCTTTTATAGGAACATTTTTGCAAAAGCATCAGAAAACACCCAGAAATGTTTGTAAAGGACAAAAGACTTAAAAATGACCAAGATTAAAGATTTGATGAAAGTTCATAATGATGCAATTGACAAGGAAATTTAGTTATTTCTGAGATAAACATTTAAAAATAATAACTAGAATTATGACTTATAACATTATACCAGAACACATAAGATTTTTAGGAATTTCATGTAATGTCTGAAATATTTATATTAACATATTTCCATACAAATAACCCAAAGAAAGTTTAGTATTAGTTTTTTTTTGAATTTTTGAATTTAATTTAATTTATTTTTTTAAACAGCAGGTTCTTATTATTCATCAATTTTATACACATCAGTGTATACATGTCAGTCGCAATCGCCCAATTCAGGAAACCACCATCCCCAGCCCCCGCAGCTTTCCCCCCTTGACGTCCATAAGTTTGTTCTCTACAACTGTGTCTCAACTTCTGCCCTGCAAACTGGTTCATCTGTACTATTTTTCTACGTTCCATATACATGCGTTAATATACGATATTTGTTTTTTTCTAACTTACTTCACTCTGTATGACAGTCTCTAGATCCATCCACATCTCAACAAATGACTCAATTTCATTCCTTTTTATGGCAGAGTAATATTCCACTGTATATATGTTCCACATCTTCTTTATCCATTCGTCTGTCGATGGGCATGTAGGTTGTGTCCATGACCTAGCTATTGTAAATAGTGCTGCAATGAACATTGGGGTGCATGTGTCTTTTTGAATTATGGTTTTCTCTGGGTATATACCCAGTAGTGGGATTGTTGGATCATATGGTAATTCTATTTTTAGTTTTTTAAGGAACATCCATACTGTTCTCCATAGTGGCTGTATCAATTTACATTCCCACCAACAGCGCAAGAGGGTATCCTTTTCTCCACACCCTCTACAGCATTTGTTGTTTGTAGGTTTTCTGATGATGCGCATTCTAACTGGTGTGAGGTGATACCTCATTGTAGTTTTGATTTGCATTTCTCTAATAATTAGTGATGTTGAGCAGTTTTTCATGAGTTTCTTGGCAACTTGTATGTCTTCTTTGGAGAAATGTCTATTTAGGTCTTCTGCCCATTTTTAGATTGGGTTGTTTGTTTTTTTAATATTGAGCTGCATGTGCTCTTTATATATTTTGGAGGTTAATCCTTTGTCCATTGATTCATTTGCAAATATTTTCTCCCATTCTGAGGGTTGTCTTTTCGTCTTGTTCATGGTTTCTTTGCTGTGCAAAAGCTTTTCAGTTTCATTAGGTCCCATTTGTTTATTTTTGTTTTTATTTCCATTATTCTAGGAGGTGGATCATAAAATATCTTGCCGTGATTTATGTCAGAGAGTGTTCTTCCTATGCCTTCCTCTAAGAGTTTTATAGTGTCTGGTCTTACATTTAGGTCTTGAATCCATTTTGATTTTATTTTTGTGTATGGTGTTAGGGAGTGTTCTGATTTCATTCTTTTACCTGTAGCTGTCCAGTTTTCCCAGCACCACTTATTGAAGAGACTGTCTTTTCTCCATTGTATATCCTTGCCTCCTTTGTCATGGATGAGTTGACCATAGGTGTGTGGGTTTATGTCTGGGCTTTCTATCCTGTTCCATTGATCTATGTTTCTGTTTTTGTGCCAGTACCATATTGTCTTGATTACTGTAGCTTTTTAGTATAGTCTGAAGTCAGGGAGTCTGATTCCTCCAGCTCCATTTTTTTCCCTCAAGACTGCTTTGGCTATTCGGGGTCTTTTGTGTCACCATACAAATTTTAAGATTTTTTGTTCTAGTTCTGTAAAAAATGCCATTGGTAATTTGATAAGGGTTGCATTGAATCTGTAGATGGCTTTGGGTAGTATACTCATTTTCACAGTATTGAATCTTCCAATCCAAGAACATGGTTTATCTCTCCATCTGTTGGTATCATCTTTAATTTCTTTCATCAGTGTCTCATAGTTTTCTGTATACAGGTCTTTTGTCTCCCTAGGTAGGTTTATTCCTTCTCTTTCAGATTTTTCATCATTAGTGTTTAGGAATGCAAGAGATTTCTGTGCATTAATTTTGCATCCTGCAACATTACGAAATTCACTGATTAGCTCTAGTAGTTGTCTGGAGGAATCTTTAGGATTTTCTATGTATAGTATCATGTCATCTGCAAACAGTGACAGTTGTACTCCTTCTTTTCTGATTTGTATTCCTTTTATTTCTATTTCTTCTCTGATTGCTGTGGCTAGGACTTCCAAAACTATTATGAATAATAGTGGTGAGAGTGGACATCTTTGTCTTGTTCTTGATCTTAGAGGAAATGCTTTCAGTTTTTCACCGTTGAGAATGATGTTTGCTGTGGGTTTGTTGTATATGGCCTTTATTATGTTGAGGTAGGTTCCATCTTTGCCCACTTTCTGGAGACTTTTTATCATAAATCGGTGTTGAATTTTGTCAAAATCTTTTTCTGCATCCACTGAGATGATCATATGGTTTTTATTTTTCAATTTGTTAATATGGTGTATCACACTGATTGATTTGCATATATTGAAGAATCCTTGCATCTGTGGGATAAATCCCACTTGTACTTGGTGTATGATCCTTTTAATGTGTTGTTGGATTCCGTTTGCTAGTATTTTGTGAGAATTTTTGCATCTATATTCATCAGTAATATTGGTCTGCAATTTTCGTTTTTTGTTGTATCTTTGTCTGGTTTTGGTATCAGGGTGATGGTGGCCTCATAGAATGAGTTTGGGAGTGTTCCTTCCTCTGCAATTTTTTGGAAGAGTTTGAGAAGCATGGGTGTTAGCTCTTCTCTAATTGTTTGATAGAATTCACCTGTGAAGCCATCTGGTCCTGGACTTTTGTTTGTTGGAAGATTTTTAAACACAGTTTCAATTTCTTTACTTGTGATTGGTCTGTTCATATTTTCTATTTCTTCCTGGTTCAGTCTTGGAAGGTTATACCTTTCTAAGAATTTGTCCATTTCTCCCAGGTTGTCCATTTTGTTGGCATTGTGTTTCTTGTAGCAGTCTGTTAGGATGCTTTGTATTTCTATGGTGCCTGTTGTAACTTCTCCTTTTTCATTTCTAATTTTATTGATTTGAGGCCTCTCCCTCTTTTTCTTGATGAGTCTGGCTAATGGTTTATCAATTTCGTTTATCTTCTCAAAGAACCAGCTTTTAGTTATATTGATCTTTGCTATAGTTTTCTTTGTTTCTATTTCTTTTATTTCTGCTCTGATCTTCATGATTTCTTTCCTTCTGCTAACTTTGGGTTTTGTTGTTTCTTCTTTCTCTAGTTCTTTTAGGTGTAAAGTTAGATTGTTTATTTGAGATTTTTCTTGTTTCTTGAGGTAGGCTTTTATAGCTATAAACTTCCGTCTTAGAACTGCTTTTGCTGCATCCCACAAGTTTTGGATCGTTGTGTTTTCATTTTCATTTGTCTCTAGGTATTTTTTTATTTCCTCTTTGATTTCTTCAGTGATCACTTGGTTATTTAGTAACGTATTGTTTAGCCTCCATGCGTGTTTGTTTTTTACGTTTTTTTCCCTGTCATTCATTTCTAATCTCATAACATTGTGTTGAGAAAAGATGCTTGATATAATTTCATTTTTCTTAAATTTACTGAGGCTTGATTTGTGACCCAGATGTGATCTATCCTGGAGAATGTTCCATGCCTACTCGAGAAGAAAGTGTTATCTTATATTTTTGGATGGAATGTCCTATAAATATCAATTAAGTCTATCTGATCTTGTGTCATTTACAGTTCTTTTTCTTTATTTATTTTTATTTTGGATGATCTGTCCATTGGTGTGAGTTTGGTGTTAAGGTCCCCCACTATTATTGTGTTACTGTCGATTTCCTCTTTTATAGTTGTTAGCAGTTGCCTTATGTATTGAGGTGCTCCTATGTTGGGTGCATATATATTTATAATTGTTATATATCCTTCTTGGATTGATCCCTTGATCATTATGTAGTGTCCTTCCTTGTCTCTTATAACATTCTTTATTTTAAAGTCAACTTTATCTGATATGAGTATTGCTACTCCAGCTTTCTTTTGATTTTCATTTGCAGAATATATTTTTCCATTCCCTCAGTTTCAGTCTGTATGTGTCCCTAGGTCTGAAGTGGGTCTCTTGTAGACAGAATATATATGGGTCTTGTTTTTGTATGCATTCAGCACACCTGTGTCTTTTGGATGGAGCATTTAATCCATTCACGTTTAAGGTAATTATCGACATGTATGTTCCTATGTGTTTCCCACTTAGAGAAGTTCCTTTAGCATTTGTTGTAGAGCTGGTTTGGTTGTGTTGTATTCTCTTAGCTTTTGCTTATTTGTAAAGCTTTTGATTTCTGCATCAAATCTGAATGAGATCCCTGCCGGGTAGAGTAATCTTGGTTGTAGGTACTTCCCTATCATCACTTTAAGTATATCATGCCACTACCTTCTGGCTTATAGAGTTTCTGGTCAGAAATCAACTGTTAACCTTATGGAGTTCCCTTGTATGTTATTTGCCTTTTTCCCTTGATGCTTTCAATAATTTTTCTTTGTATTTAATTTTTGATAGTTATTACTATGTGTCTCGGCATGTTGCTCCTTGGGTTTATCCTGTACAGGACTCGCTGTTATTCCTGGAAGTGGGTGGCTATGTCCTTTCCCATGTTAGGGAAGTTTTCCACTATAATCTCTACCAATATTTTCTCTGGTCATTTCTCTTGTCCTTCTGGGACCCCTATAATGTGAATGTTGTTGCCTTTAATGTTGTCCCAGAGGTCTCTTAGGCTGTCTTCATTTCTTTTCATTCTTTTTTCTTTATTCTGTTCTGCAGCAGTGAATTCCAGCATTCTTTCTCCCAGGTTATTTATCCGTTCTTCTGCCTCAGTTATTCTGCTATTGATTCCTTGCAGTGTACTTTTCATTTCAGTTATTGTATTGTTCATCTCTGTTTGTTTTTTCTTTAATTCTTCTAGGTCTTTGTTATACATTTCTTGCATCTTCTCAATCTTTGCCTCCATTCTTTTTCCTAGGTCCTGGATCATCTTCACTATCATTATTCTGAATTCTTTTTCTGGAAGGTTGCCTATCTCCATTTCATTTAGTTGTTTTTCTGGGGTTTTATCTTGTTCCTTCATCTGGTACCTAGCCCTCTACCCTCTTAATGTGGTTTTTATTCCACAGGCTGCAGGATTCTAGTTCTTCTTGCTTCTGCTCAACTTCCTCCTCCCATGGACTCACCAACTTACAGAACAACTCTCTGTGAGAACAGCCTGAAAATTGCAATTTGAGATGGATTGTCCTTGGTGTTTTACTGAGGATCAGCGCTCCTGAGGAATTCTGTTAGAAATATGCCGTCTTGGTAGACAACTTCTGTCTCCTTCACCTGGAGTAGCTGAGTATCTGTAGGTTCATGTGGATACTCACTGGAGATGATTTCAGGAGCTAAATACATCTCATCAGTCTCTGCTAGTGTTGGAGTGTCTCCTGCAGAGGTGGGGGTGGCTGTGGCTCACTGTGGGGACAAGGACACTGGCAACAGAAGTTCTGGGAAGTACTCCTTGGCATGAGCCCTCCCAGACACTGTGATTTTTGTTCTGAGCTTTGTAAGTCATTTACTTTGGGACCGTGATAGGCAACATAGATTATACTTTTTCCAGATATAATTTGGAAGAATGCTTTTCTTTGACACATTTTTATTATAGGTTTAAAATATGTTGATAAATGAATCTACTTTCATATATAAAACTTCAAGATAAAGAAAAATATTCATTGCGGGTAGTTCTTGGCGGTCCAGTGGTTAGGACTTGGCACTTTCACTGCCATGACCCTCGTTCAGTCCCTGGTTGGGGAACTAAGAGCCTGCAAGCCGTGTGGCAAAATAAGAAAAAAAAAGTTCATTGTAAATCATACATAGTTGAGTTTGGGCATTAGAAGAACTGGTTCTTAGCTCAGAATTTCATATTTTCTTAATATTTCTGTGCCTTTATTTCTTCCTCTGAAAACTGACCATAATCGCCTCCTGTTTATTTTATAGACATGTTGAAACTTTGTTGAGGTAATATATAAGAAATCACTTTGTAAATTGGAATTCCTATGTAAATATAAAATGACAGTTTCTTTCTTACTATTATTATGGTTTAAAGGGATTATTAAATGATTTATTGACTTTATACTTCCTCTGAAAATTGATAGTTTGGGATTTTTAACATTCAACATTTTGGGTTGCTTTTAAATTAATGAAGAATTTCCTGAAATACAAAGTAATTCACTGATGGACTTAAATAATAGTACTGGTAACTGAGCAACATACTAACATTCACCTTTTCAGTTTCATTTTTCTTTTGTTACTAAAATAATTAATATTAATACTTACATTGTTTCTATTTTTGTGGTTTTAAATAAAGCAATAAAATATATTTGAATGCACATGCCTTTGGTTATTTGTATAATTTAATCCCAAATTTCCTGGTTGGAATAGTATGCACTTTACAAAGGCTTTTGTCCAGTACCTACCTGGTTAAAATGGAAGACTCTTTCTTGTTCTCTTCCAAATTCTTAATTGTAATAATTTTAAATCTGTGGGATGATAATCTGAATGTCACATTCCACAATATATGCAAGTACTGAAACATATTCAATTTATGTATCAAAAAGGAAAAAGAGTAACTTGCTGTTATTGATTCCTGGTTTAATTCTATTGTGGTCAGAGAACACACTTTGTATTACCTGTGTCATTGGTTTTATGGCCCAGAATATGATCTATCTTAGCAAATATCCTATTTGCAATTAAAAAAATGTATATTCTGTTATTGTTGGGTGGTGTGTTCCACAGATGTCAATTAGATGAAGTTGACTGACAGTGTTGTTTACATTTTTATATCTCTGTCTTAGTTTGCTAGGGCTTCAGTAGCACAGTACCAGAAAATTTTTATGTGATTTTTTTATTATGTTAAGAATACTTAACTTGAGATTTACCCTCAACAAATTTTTAAGTGCACAATACAGTATTGTAGACTATAGGCACGATGTTGTACAGCAGATCTCTAGAATTATTTACCTTGTATAACTGAAACTTTACACCCATTGTAGCAACTCCTTATTTCCTCCTCCCTCTAGCTCACTGGCAGTCCCCATTCTACCTTCTGTTTCTTTGAGTCTAACTATTTTCGATCCAGCATGTAAGTGGAATCATGAAGTACTTGTCCTTCTGTGATTGGCTTATTTCACATAACATAACATGAATTCCTCCAGATTCATCTATGTTGTTGCCTACAGCAGGATTTCCTTCATTTTTAAGGATGAACATTATTACTTTGTATGTATATGCCAAGTTTTTATCCATTCACCTGTCAATGGACATTTAGGCTCCTTCCATATCTTGACTATTGTGAATAGTGTTGCAATGAACATGGAGTGCATGTATCGCTTCCAAATCATGATCTCAATTCTTTTGGATATATACCCAGAAATGGGATTGCTGGATCTTATGGTACTTCTATTTTTAATTTTTTTAGGAACTGCCATACTGTTTTCCATAGCAGCTATGTCATTTTATATTACCATCACAATGTGCAAAGGTTCAAATTTCTCCACATCATTGCCAACATTTGTTATCTTTTGTGTTTTTAATCACAGCCATCCAAAAGTGTGTGAGGTGATACCTCATTGAGGTTTTGATTTGCATTTCCCTAATGATTAGAGATGTTGATCATCTTTTAGATATCTGTTGACCATTTGTATTTCTTCTTTGGAGAAATATCTATTCATGTCCTTTCCCCATTTTTAAATTGGGTTATTTGCTTTTTTGCTATTGAATTGTATGTGTTTCTTATATATTTTGGATATTAAATATATGGTTTGTAAATATTTTCTCCCACTCTGTAGGTTGCCTTTAACTCTGCTGATTATTTCTTTTGCTGTGCAAATGGTTTTTAGTTTGATGTAGTCCTACTTGTTTATTTTTGCTGCTTTTGCTTTTGGTGTCATATCCAAGAAATCATTGCCAAAACCAATGTTAAGGAGATACCTTCTACATTTTCTTCTAGGGATTTTGCTGTTCCAGGTCTTACATTTAAACCTTTAATTAATTTTGAGTTGATTTTTATGCATGGCATAACATAAGGGTTTTTATTTCATTCCTGTGCATGTGGATATTTAGTGTTTACAACCATTTAATGAAGGTACTATCCTTCCCCCGTTGTGTATTCTTGGCACCCTTGTTTAAGATTAGCTGGCCATTATGCATGGGTTTATTTCTGGGCTCTCTATTCTGTTCCATTCGTTTATGTGTCTGTTTTTATGCTAGTACCATACTGTTTTGATAACTATAGCTTTGTAATACAGTTTCATATATGGAATTGTGATACCTCCAACTCTTTTCTTCTTTATCAGGACTGCTTTAGCTATTTTATTTTAACATCTTTATTGGAGTATAACTGTTTTACAGTAGTGTGTTAGTTACTCCTTTACAAAAAAGTGAATCAGCTATACATATACATATGTTCCCATATCTCTTCCCTCTTGCGTCTCCCTCCCTCCCACCCTCGCTATCCCACCCTCCCTATCCCACCCCTCTCATGGTCACAAAGCACAGAGGTGATCTCCCTGTGCTATGCAGCAGCTTCCCACTAGCTATCTAATTTACATTTGGTAGTGCATATATGTCCCTGCCACTCTCTCACTTCGTCACAGCTTACCCTTCCCCCTCCCCATGTCCTCAAGTCCATGCTCTAGTAGGTCTGTGTTTTATTCCCGTCCTACCACTAATCTCTTCATGACATTTTTTTTTCTTAGATTCCATATATATGTGTTAGCATA
>NC_041228.1:44585407-44586941 GCF_002837175.3 Physeter macrocephalus
AGTGTTCCATGAGCACTTGAGAAGAATGTGTATTCTGTTGTTTTTGGATGGAATGTCCTATAAATATCAATTAAGTCCATCTTGTGTAATGTATCATTTAAAGCTTGTGTTTCCTTATTTATTTTCATTTTGGATGATCTGTCCATTGGTGAAAGTGGGGTGTTAAAGTCCCCTACTATGATTGTGTTACTGTCGATTTCCCCTTTTATGGCTGTTAGTATTTGCCTTATGTATTGAGGTGCTCCTATGTTGGGTGCATAAATATTTACAATTGTTATATCTTCTTCATGGATCGATCCCTTGATCATTATATAGTGTCCTTCTTTGTCTCTTGTTATAGTTTTTACTTTAAAGTCTATTTTGTCTGATATGAGAATTGCTACTCCAGCTTTCTTCTGATTTCCATTTGCATGGAATATCTTTTTCCATCCCCTCACTTTCAGTCTGTATGTGTCCCTAGGTCTGAAGTGGGTCTCTTGTAGACAGCATATATATGGGTCTTGTTTTTGTTTCCATTCAGCCAGTCTGTGTCTTTTGGTGGGAGCATTTAATCCATTTACATTTAAGGTAATTATCGATATGTATGGTTCTATTACCATTTACTGAATTGTTTCGGGTTGTTCTTGTAGGTCTTTTCCTTCTCTTGTGTTTCTTGCCTAGAGAAGTTCCTTTAGCATTTGTTGTAAAGCTGGTTTGGTGGTGCTGAACTCTCTCAGCTTTTGCTTGTCTGTAAAGGTTTTAATTTCTCCATCAAATCTGAATGAGATCCTTGCTGGGTAGAGTAATCTTGGTTGTAGGTTTTTTTCCTTCATCACTTTAAATATGTCCTGCCACTCCCTTCTGGCTTGGAGAGTTTCTGCTGAAAGATCCGATGTTAACCTTATGGGGATTCCTTTGTGTGTTATTTGTTGTTTTTCCCTTGCTGCTTTTAATATGTTTTCTTTGTATTTAATTTTTGACAGTTTGATTATTATGTGTCTTGGCGTGTTTCTCCTTGGGTTTATCCTGTATGGGACTCTCTGTGCTTCCTGGACTTGATTGACTATTTTCTTTCCTATATTAGGGAAGTTTTCAACTATAATCTCTTCAAATATTTTCTCAGTCCCTTTCTTTTTCTCTTCTTCTTCTGGGACCCCTATAATTCGAATGTTGGTGCGTTTAATGTTGTCCCAGAGGTCTCTGAGACTGTCGTCAGTTCTTTTCATTCTTTTTTCTTTTTTCTGCTCTGCAGTAGTTATTTCCACTATTTTATCTTCCAGGTCACTTATCCGTCCTTCTGCCTCAGTTATTCTGCTACTGAGCCCATCTAGAGTATTTTTCATTTCATTTATTGTGTTGCTCATCGTTGCTTGCTTCCTCTTTATTTCTTCTAGGTACTTGTTAACTGTTTCTTGCAATTTGTCTATTCTATTTCCAAGATTTTGAATCATCTTTACTATCATTATTCTAAATTCTTTTTCAGGTGGACTGCCTATTTCCTATTCCTTTGTTAGGTCTGGTGTGATTTTATCTTGCTCCTTCATCTGCTGTGTGT
>NC_041228.1:44587218-44587725 GCF_002837175.3 Physeter macrocephalus
CTCTCTGCTAATGGTTGGGGCTGTAGACCTGTCTTGCTCTTTGTTGGGGATAGGGTGTCCAGCACTGTTCGTTGCTGGTCCTTGAGTGAAGCTGGGTCTTGGTGTTGAGATGGAGATCTCTGGGAGATTTTCACCGTTTGATATTGCGTGGAACTGGGAGGTCTCTTGTGGACCAGTGTCCTGAGGTTGGTTCTCCCACCTCAGAGACAGAGCCCTGACGCCTGGCTGGAGCGCCACACAGCTCAAAATAAAAGGGAGAAAAAATAGAAGTTAAAGAAAAGGAAGGCAGGAAGGAAGGAAGGAGGGAGGGAGGGAAGGAAGGAAGGAAGAAAGAAAGGAAGGGAGGAAGGAAGAAAGGAAGGAAGAAAGGAAGGAAGGAAGGAGGATAGGAAGAAAGGGAGGAAGGAAGGGAGGAAGAAAGGAGGGAAGGAGGGAAGAAAGGAAGGAAGAAAGGAAGAAAGAAAAATAAAGTAGGATAAAAAATAGTTAATAAAATAGATAATAAAT
>NC_041228.1:44588045-44625489 GCF_002837175.3 Physeter macrocephalus
AATCCGCTGCTTCTGAGGCTGCTGGGAAAAACCTCCCCCTCTCCTCTTTGTTCGCACAGCTCCTGGGGTTCAGCTTCGGACTTGGCCCCGCCTCTGCGTGTAGGTCGTCCGAGGGCGTCTGCCCTTCGCTCAGACAGGACGGGGTTAAAGGAGCAGCTGATTCAGAGGCTCTGGCACAGGCCGGGGGGAGGGAGGGGCACAGATGCAGGGCGAGACTGCGGCGGCAGGGGCCGGCGTGACGTTGCACCGGCCCGAGGCACGCCACGCATTCTCCCCGGGAAGCTGTCCCTGGATCCTGGGACCCCGCCAGTGGCGGGCTGCACGAGCTCCCGGGAGGGGCAGTGGAGAGTGACCTGTGATCGCACACAGGTCTCTTGGTGGTGGCAGCAGCAACCCTAGCGTCCCACGCCGGTCTCTGCTGTCCGCGCCGACAGCCGCGGCTCGCGCCCGTTTCTGGAGCTCCTTTATGAGGTGCCCTTAATCCCCTCTCCTCTTGCACCAGGAGACAAAGAGGGGAAAAAAAAGGCTCTTGTATCTTCGGCAGCTCCACGCCAGTTTCTGGAGCTTCTTTAAGCGACGCGCTTAAATCCCTCTCCTCGTGCACCAGGAAGCAAAGAGGGAAGAAAAGGTCTCTTGCCTCTTCGGCAGCTCCAGACTTCAACCGGACTCCCTCCCGGCTAGCCGTGGCGCACTAGCCCCTTCAGGCTGTTTTCACTCTGCCAACTCCAGACCTTTCCCTGGGATCCGACTGAAGCCCGAGGCTCAGCTCCCAGTCCCCGCCCGCCCCGGCGGGTGAGCAGCCAAGCCTCTCGGGCTGGTGAGTGCCGGTCGGCACCGATCCTCTGTGCGGGAATCTCTCCGCTTTGCCCTCCGCACCCCGCTGCTGCGCTCTCCTCCGAGGCTCCGGAGCTTCCCCCTCCGCCACCCACAGTCTCCGCCCTCGTAGGGGCTTGTAGTGTGTGGGAACGTTTCCTCCTTCACTGCTCTCTCCCACTGGTGCAGGTCCCGTCCCTATTCTTTGTCTCTGTTTTTTCTTTTTTCTTTTGCCTACCCAGGTACGTGGGGGGTTTCTTGCCTTTTGTGAGGTCTGAGGTCTTCTGCCAGCGTTCGTTGGGTGTTCTATAGGAGAAGTTCCACGTGTAGCTGTATTTCTGATGTATCTGTGAGGAGGAAGGTGATCTCCGCGTCTTACTCTTCCGCCATCTTGCCTGCTCTCTCTGCTTTAGCTATTTGGAGTCTTTTGTGATTTCAAATAACTTTAAATTTTTTTCTTTTTCTATAAAAAATGTCATTGGTATTTTTAGGAATTGCATTGAATCTGTAGATAGTTTTGTGTAGCATGGACATCTTAATATAAATCTTTCAATCTATGAATATGAGATATATTTCCATTTATTTGTGTCTTCTTTAATTTCTTTCATCAGTCATTTGTAGTTTTTAGTGTACAAGTCTTTCACCTCCTTGGTTAAGTTTCCTCCCTGGAATTTGATTCTTTTTGGTGTTATTATAAATGGGATTGTTTCTTAATTTCCTATTTGGATAGTTTATTATTAGTGTACAGAAATGCAATTGATTTTTATATGATGATTTTTGGTCCTGTAACTTTACTGAATTTGTTTATCAACTCAAACAATTGGTTTGTGGAGTCTTTAGGATTTTCTACACTTAACATATGCCATCTGGAAACAGATGATTTTACTTCTTTCTTTACAATTTGTCTGACATTTTTTGTTTTGTTTTTTCTTTTTTAATTGCACTTGCTAGAGCTTCTAGTAAGATAACTGGAATATATATAGCATATATACACACTAATAAACTCCAGTATTATAGTTGAATAGAAATGGTGAGAGTTGGCATCCTTGCCTTATTCTTGATCTTAGGGGAAAAGATTTCAGTTTTTCACCATTGAGTATGATGTTAGCTGTGGGCTTTATATATCACTTTTATTGTGTTGAGGTAAATTCTTCCCTTACCTACATTATTAAGAGGTTTTGTCATGAAAGGGTGTTGCATTTTATCAAATGATTTTTCTGCATCTATTGAGAGGATTGTGTGATTTCTATTCTTTTTTCTATTAATATGGTACATCACATTAATTGATTTTTATATGTTGAAGCATCCTTACATCCCAGGAATAAATCCCACTTAGTCATAGTATATAATCCTTTTGATGTGGTTGAATTCAGTTTGTTAACACTTTGTTGAAGACTTTTTCATCTATACTCATTAGGGATATTGATCTGTAGTTTTCTTTTCTTGTATTGTCTTTTTCTGGCTCTGGTATCAGGGTAATGCTGGCCTCATAAAATAAGTTCAGCCTGTTATACCAGAATACCATAGACTGGTGACTTATAAACAACAAAAATTTATTTCTCACAGTCTGGAGACTGGGAAGTCTAAGTTCAAGGTGCCAGAAGATTCGGTGTCTAGTGAGAACCCACTCCCTGATTCATAGACAGCCATCTTGTCACTGTGTTCTCAGTTGGTGGAAATGGTGAGGGACCTCTTTGAGGTCTCTTTTATAAAAGCACTAATATAAGAGAGCTCTGCCTTCATGACCTAATCACCTCCTAAAAGTCCCACCTCCAAATACTTGGGGGGTTATGATTTCAACATATGAATCTGAGGGGTACACAAACATTCTGTCTATAGTGTCAGCCACTTGGAGAGTGCACTGAAAGGCTGAGGACATGAAGCCATGCTTCACTCCTCCCTCCTTCCTGCAGGAAATGTCTCAGTTTTGTTTTTCCCCAAAACTTGCAGAGTCTTGCTGGCTACAGGAATGTCTCTAGCTATTCCAGTTATCTTGACCATGTCAGTTCTAAACACTTTGTGTGAGTTGAGGCAGAAACCAACCCAGTCAGAAAGCACAGTGAAAGTCTAGAGATCTTGACTGTATTCTCTTTTCCACCCCCGCCCCACGCCCCCTGCCCCAGAAAGGATTGCAATCCCTCTCGGAACTGAGGTGGCCAGCTTGAGGGAGGGGCTGATATGGGTAAAGTGAAATTGCTTCTCTCACTGTTTCAGTTGGCTGATCTCATATTTGTGCTCATCGGACATACTGCAACTTCTTAACTTGATTCTGGACTTCTCCTAAAGGTACTGTGTTATTTATATTATTGTTAAATCTTTGTTTCTGTGAGTGAATGAGGGCTGAGACTATCCCGTCATTTTGCTGACCTCACTTCCCCCTACCCACAACCTCAGTACTATTTCTAAGCTATGTATGAATAAATAGATTCAATCATTACAACTGTCAATCTAGCATATACAGGCTACAATTAACCACAAAACCAAGAAGATATTTTAAAATAGTCTTGAAGAGTTTAATGTTTATTCTCGGAGCTGGTTTTCAAATTAGAAATTAACATTTAAGAGAAAACAAACAGAGGGCTGTGGCAAACCAGGGCTAAAAAATCTCATGTTAGCACATGGTCATGTGGATTCTTTTTTCAGGAAAAATATTCGAGATTCCACAGATTGTCAGTGGAAAAACAAAAACAGAATTCCCATCCATTTCCAAGTATGGCAAAGTCTGCATAAATCTTATGCCTGCATAAAGCAGGCAGAAACCTGCCCTGTTCTCTCCAAAGCACAAACTGTTACCCTAGTAAAGCACACCCAGTGAGCAGGGCTAAGACAGTGTATCATAGTAGAGAAGATATTGGACAAAGACACATAAATATTTGATCCTAGCTTCAACACTATTATTGCCAGCTCTAGTATCTGGAGCCTCAGTTTCCTCATCTATAAAATGGGATGATAGATAATACCTTCTCTACTGCTTTCACAGAACTTTTGTGAAGATTAAATGAGATAGTCTATGAAAACCTGTAAACTATAAAATATACAAGGAACATTTATTCTTAACTTTATTGTTTTTGTTCAATTGCTTTTGTCATGTAAACATCACTTTAAAAATCATCTCTAGTATTAAATATGGCCAACATCCAGTAGTGTGTTGGTAAACCTGCTCTGAGGGGAAAAATTGCTGACTTGTGGTGTTTGCTGATATCTATTGGATAAATAATTTCACCATGGCCAATTCTTAAGCTACCAATTCACTAAATTCCTGAAAATTTAACAGCTGGCTCTTGGGAGGTGGTGGTGAATGGCTCCAGCACAGCACTGGAACGTCAGAAAATATTTAACCAGAAGAGAGGGAGCTTTGAGAAAAAAAAAAATTTCTCAACTTTTGCTTACTATTCTTTGCAGTTGTTCTAGTTTTTTGCTCTCTCCCCTAATTATTATATTTTAAAAAAACTCTCCCTTATCTGCTAAATCAACTATGACTGCCTCCGGCTGTTATGAAAATTAAAAACTGGCTGAGTATTTTTTTGTGACAAATACTCAAATGTGATAATAAGAATATCAAACACTGTGACAGTTACCCTAAGAATATGAAAGGCTTCATTTCAAAAACCACATTAGAAATTAAATAATAAAACTACTTTAAAAAATCTGGTGAAAATGTATACTGGAGAAGAAGGAAAATTCACACACAATATGCTTTCATTCTCCAACAGGTTAGAGATAGTGGCATGCAAATATAATGGAATTGTCATCAGAAGTTCTGTGTTCAAATCTCAGTGCAGTCAGTGTTCAATGTTTGGTAATGGGCAATTCTCCTCCAAGCTCCCAAGTGCAGCTTTATCATCTATTCCATGGAGACAATAACACGCATCCACCCACCACATGAGTTAGTTTTGAGGCTCACATGAGGATCAGAAGGGAAACAAAAGCAACTTTTCATCCTGAGATCACCACAAAAATCAGAAACACCCAGTCTAGTAAAAGTCCCCAAAAGGACACTTCTTGAGTCCCCTTTACTCAAGAAGAAAGACTTGGGACTTTCCTGGTGGCTCAGTGGTTAAGAATCTACCTGCCAATGCAGATGACATGGGTTCAATCCCCATTCTGGGAAGATTCCACATGCCGTGGAGCAACTAAACCCGTGCACCGCCACTACTGAGGCTGCACTCTAAAGCCCGTGAGCTACAACTACTGAGCCCATGTGCCACAACTACTGAATCCCACGTGTTCTAGGGCTCATGCACCACAACTACTGAGCCCACGTGCTGCAACTACTGAGACCCATGTGCCTAGATCCTGTGCTCTGCAACAAGAGAAGCCACCACAGTGAGAAGCCCATGAACCTCAGTGAAGAGTAGCCTCTGCTCGCCACAACTAGAGAAAGCCCATGCACAGCAACGAAGACCCAATGCAGCCACAAAAAAAAAAAAAGAGGAAAGCCTTGAACCCTTCCTGAAAGTTAATAACAAATTTATCCTTGACTTTTATAACCTTGATATCTACTGATATATAATGATTCTTGAAGATATGAAAACCAAGTGAGGAACTTATCTCTTTGAGCAATGAAAATAATAAGCAGACTTATTATTTTTAAAATGCATTTTTATTTAAATTAGTTTACCTACAATATTGTGTTCATTTTAGGTGTACTACATAGTGATTTGACATTTGCATACATTATGAAATGATCACAACCATACATCTGATAACAATCTGTCCCCTTACAAATTTATTACAGTATTATTGACCATATTCTTTATGCTGTATATTACATACTCATAGCTTATTTATTTTATAACTGGAGGTTTGTACCTGTAATCCCCTTCACTATTTTGACCTCCCCCAGCCCCCTTCCTTCTGGCAACCACCTGTTTATTCTTCATATCTATGAGTTTGTTTCCATTTTGTTTTGTTTGTTTTGTTTTTAGATGCTACATATAAGTGAGATCATACAGTATTTATTTTTCTCTGTCTGATTTATTTCACTTAACGTAATAACCTCCAGATCGATCCATGTTGTCACAAAGGGCAAGATTTCATTCTTGTTTATGGCTGGGTAATAGGGTAATATTCCTTATATATATATATATGTATATATATATGTATATATATACACATATCACATCTTCTTTATCCATTCAACTATCAATAGGCACCTAGATTGCTTCTTAGCTGCTATAAATTATGCTCCAATGAAGAGGTACATATATCTTTTATATATCTTTTCAAATTGGTGCTTTCATATTCTTTGTTTAAATACTCAAGAGTGGAATTTCTGGATTGTACAGTATTTCCATTTTTAATTTTCTGAGGATCCTACATACTGTTTTCCATAGTAGGCTGTACCAATTTACATTCCCAAACCACAATGCATGAGGGGTCCCTTTTCTCCATATCCTAGCCAACACTTGTTATTTATTGTCTTTTTGATAATAACAGTTCTGACAGGTATGAGGTAATATCTCATGGTGGTTTTGATTTTCATTTACCTGATGATTAGTGATTTTCAGCATTTTTTTCATGTGTGTTGGCCTCCTGCATGTCTTCATTGGAAAAATGTCAATTCAGGTCTTCTCTCTATGGTATAATTGAGTTGTTTTTTTGATGTTGAGTCATCTGAATTCTTTGTATATTTTGGATATTAAACCCTTATCAGATATATCACTTGCAAATATCTTCTTCCATTCAGTTGGCTGCCTTTTTGTTTTGGTGATAATTTTCCTCACTGTGCAAAACCTTCTTTTGTTTGATATATTCCCATTTGTTTATTTTTGCTTTTGTTCCCTTGCCTGAGAACAGATGCAAAAAAATGCTGCTAAGACTAATGTCAAAACGCATAATGTCTATGTATTCTTCTAGGAGTTGTATGGTTTCAAGTCTTTACATTGATGTCTTTAATCAATTTTGAGTTTATTGTTGTGCACAGTGTAAGAGTGTTGTCCGGGTTGATTCTTTTGCATGTAGCTGTCCAGTTTTCCCAACTCCATTTATTGAAAAGGCAGTCTTTTCCCCATTGTATATTGTTGCCTCCTATGTAATGGATTAATTGACCACATAAGTATAAGTTCATTTCTGGGCTCTCTATGCTGTTCCATTGGTCTATGTGTCTGTCTTTGTGCCAGTTATCATGCTGTTTTGATGACTATAGCTTTGTAATACAGTTTTGAATCAGGGAGTGTGATATCTTCAGCTTTGTTCTTTCTCAAGTTGTTTTGGCTATTTGGAGTCTTTGTGTTTCCATAGAAATTTTAAACTACGTTTTCTAGTCTGTGAAAAATGCCATTGGTATTTTGATAGGGATTTCATTGCATGTGTAGATTGTGTTGGGTGGTATGGTCATTTTAACAATATTAATTCTTCCAATCCATAAGCATAGTATATTTTTCCATCTGTTTTTGTTATCTTCAATTTCTTTCATGAGTGTGTTATAGATTTCTGAGTATAGGTCTTTTACCTTTTTAGTTAGATTTATTCCCAGATATTTTATTCATTTTGATGCGATTGTAAATAGGATTGTTTTCTCAATTTCTCTCTCAGTTCATTTTTTGTACATAAAAAGCAACAGATTTCTGTATATTAATTTTGTATCCTGCAACTTTACTGAATTCATTAATCGGTTATAACAGTTTTTTGGTGGCATCCTTAGTATTTGCTATGTATGGTATCAAGTCATCTGCAAACAGTAATAGGTTTACATCTTCCTTTCCAAATTGGATTCCTTTTATTTAATTTTCTTGTCTGATTGCTGTGGCTAGGACTTCTGATACTATGTTAAATAAAAGTAGTGAGAGTGGGCATCCTTGTCTTTCCTGATCTTAGAGGAAATGCTTTCAGCTTTTCATCATTGAGTATTGATATTTGTTGTAGGTTTGTCATATATGGCCTTTACTATGTTAACGTATGTTAGCTCTATACTCACACTGTTTATAGCGTTTATTATAAATGGATGTGAATTTTGTCAAAAGTTTTTCTGCATCTATTGAGATAATCATGTGATTTTTTTCCTTCAGTTTATTAGTGTGTATCACTTTGATTTATTTACAGATATTGAACCATCCTTGCATCCTGGGATAAATCTCACTTTATCATGGGGTATGATCCTCTTAATATATTGTTGCATTCAGTTTGCTTATATATTGTTGCATCATTGTTCGTCGGTGATATTGTCCTATCATTTGTGTGTGTGTGTGTTTTCTTTGTCTGGTTGGGTATCAGGTTGATACTGGCCTCATAGAATGAGTTTGGAAGATTTCCTTCTTCCTCAACTTTTTGAAATGGTTTGAGAAGGATGGGTGTTAACTCTTTTCTAAATGTTTGGTAGAATTCACCTGTGAAGCCATCTGGTAATGAACTTTTGTTTGTTGTGAGTTGTTTATTACTAGTAACAACTATTCTGTTCATATTTTCTATTTCTTCCTCTTTCAGTCTTGAGAAATTTACATTTCTAGGAATTTGTCCATTTCTCTAGTTTGTCCATTTTTTTTGTTGTATGTTTGTAGCAATCTCTTATGATCATTTTCGTTTTTATGTTGTCAGTTGTAACTTGTCTTTCATTTCTGATTTTATTGCTTTGGGCCCTCTCTCTTGTTTATCTTTACAAAGAACCAGCTCTTAGTTTCATTGATTTTCTTTTCTGTAATTTAGTCTCTAATTCATTTATTTCTGCTCTGATATTTTTCATCCCTTTCATTCTACTAACGTTGGAGTTTTTTTTAAAGATTTTTTTTTTGATTGGACCATTTTTAAAGCCTTTACTGAATTTGTTACACTATTGCTTCTGTTTTATGTTTTGTTTTTTTTGGTCACGAGACATGTGGGGTCTTAGTTCCCTGACCATAGATCGAACCAGCACCCCCTGCACTGGAAGGTGACGTCTTAACCACTGGACTGTCAGTGAAGTCCCTAACATTGGGTTTCATTTGGGTATATTGTTTATCTCCACTTTGGTCAACTCTCTTCTCAGTTTTTATCTTGTTCCTTCATTTCAAAAATATTTATCTGTCACCTCATTTTGCCTGATTCTCTTTTTATTTGTATGTATAATTAGGTCAGTTATGTTTACTAATCTTGGGGAAGTGGCTTTCTGTAGGTGACATCCTATTGGGCCTAGCAACATATTCCCCTCTGTTCACCAAAGCTATATGTTTAAGGGATGCCCTTTATATGGGCTGAGTAGGTCCTTCAATTGTTGCAGGACAGACTACTGTGGATATACTGGTAAGCCTGGCTGGCCCTTGGCCTGGTTGATTGCCAAGTCCAGCCTAATGCAGAAGCTGCCAGCCACTGGTGGGTGGGGCCTGTTCCTGAGGTGGCTGGTGGGTTTGAAGGTCTCAGGGCTGTGCTGGCCTGCTGGTGGGCAGGGGTGCGTCCTAGCACCTCTGGCTATGGGCCCCGTGGGAGTCTCAGAGTTGCTATCTACTCACTGTTGGTTGAGGCTTGTTCCCAGGGGATCCTTGGGCTGGTTTCCATCTGCTGTGGTCAGGGTTAGTTCCTGGGTGGTTTAAGGAATCATGGGAACCAACATCTGCTGCCAGCTGGTGGGTAGGGCTGTGTCCTGCTAGGCTGCCTGCTTGGCCTTGGGGTGAGGTCTCAGGCCTAATGCTGACCAGCTGGTGGATGGATCTGGGGCCTGGGGCTAATACGTTGGAGAGAGAACTGAAAATTGCACAAGGACAAGAATCAGTGTCCTTGTAGTAGAATGAGGTCCCCAAAATGGCTTCCACCAGCTTCTATGTTCCCAGGGTGAGTCTGTGTTGCCTCCTGCCTCTCTAGGAAGCTCTCCAAGATCAGCATATATCAAGTGTGTCTGAGCCATGCTCCTTTCAAATTACTGCTTCTGTCCTGGGTCTTGGAACATGTGAGATTTTATGTGCAACCTTTATGAGTAGAGTTTGTCTCCTACACCCCTCTGACCTTCCTAAAAGCAAGTCCTGCTGGATTTAAAGGCCAGATGTTCTGGGGGCTTGTCTTCCTGGTACGAAATCCCCAGGTTGGGTAGCCTGATGTGAAGTTTGAACCCCTTGCTTCTTGGGGAGAACCTCTGCAATTATGATTATCTCCCCATTTGTGGATCACTTACCTGAGGGTGTGGGTCTTGACTATACCGTGTCTCTGCCCCTCTTACCCATCTTATGGTTCCTTCTTTATATCTTTAGTTGTACAAGCTGTTTTCTGCTAATCTTCAAGTCATTCTCATTGGTAGTTGCTCTGTAAATAGTTGGAAAGTTGATGTGCCTGTGGGGGAAGGTGGGCTCAGGGATTTCTTACTCCACAATCTTGGCCACTCCTACCCATATATTTTCAAATTAGTGTTTTTATTTTCTTTGGGTAAGCATCCAGAAGTGAAATTACTTGATCACTTAGCAGTTTTTTTTTCTTCCTTTTTTTTTTTTTTTTGAGGAAGCTCCATGTTGTTTTCAATCATGGCTGCACCAATTTACAATCCCACCAACAAAGCATGAGAGGACCTTTTGCTCCACATCCTCATCAACAGTTGTTATTTGTTGTCTTTTTGAACACAAAAGACCCGGAATAACCTAAGCAATCTTGAGAAAGAAGAACAAAGCTGGAGGTATCACACTCCTTGATTTTAAACTGTACTACAAGGCTTAAGTCATCAAACAGTATGGTACTGGCACAAAAACATATACATAGATAAATGGAACAGAATACAGAGTCCAGAAATGAACCGACACACATAGAGCCAATTAATTTATGACAAAGGAGACAAGCATATACAATAGAGAAATACAGTTTCTTCAAAAAATGATGTTGGGAAAATTGGACAGCTATGTGCAAAAGAATCAAACTGGACTACTTTTCCACACCATGTACAAAAATAAACTCAAAATGGATTAAAGACTTAAATGTAAGTCCTGAAACTATAAAATTCCTAGAAGAAAACAGAGAGAGTATACTCTTTGACCTCAGCCTTAGAAATATTTTTTTGGATTTGTCCTCAGTCAAAGGAAACAAAAGCAAAAATAAACAAATAGGACTACATCAAACTGAAAAGCTTTTGTGTAGCATAGGAAACTATCAACAAAATGTAAGGTTGTCTACTGAAAGGGGAAGATATTTGCAAATGATGTTTCCAATATGTGGCTAATATCCAAGATGTACAAATAACTCATACAACTCAACATCAAAAAACAAACTGATTAAAAGTGGGCAAAAGACCTGAATAGACATTTTTCCAAAGAAGACATACAGATACATGATAAGTTTTTCAAAATCAGTAGTCATCACAGAATTGCAAATCAAAGCTACCATGAGATACCATCTCATGCCTGTAAGAGTGGGTATAAGTTAGTTAAATATCCCCTAATATATTTATAGTGTTAGTAAAAAGAACTTCCGGTACTTTTATAACTTGGTAAACTGTATATAAACAGTATGCATTTGAAAAAGTTACATGGGGTCAATTAAGAATCACAGTCCAAAATGTTTGAAGGAATGTCTGAGACTCCTATGAGGATAAAGAATCACATACTAAACACCTCTCTTGATTTAAAAGAAGACACGGATATTCAGATATAGAGGGTTGCTTCCACTTATCTTGGAAACATTTGGGTATCCAGTGTTTGTGTATAACTGAGGTACAACAGACAGGCATGAAGGGAAGAGGCACTTTTATCCTTTGTTTGCAAGACCCAAAGTTATCATTATACTTTGGTGAGTTGTAACTCTAAAATGACTTATGTGATCTGGATCAAATCTCTGAATCTTTTACTTACACTTCCACACTAGTTGCCATGGGCTTTATAGCAGATGGCATTATAGGCAAGCATCATTTTACATTATTTGCCAGGTCTTTAGCTTCAAACCCCTATCTGTTTCTTTTCCCTGATAAGTTGCCTGGATCAATCTCTGCCACTTCATTCTGCAAATTCCTAAATCTTACTGATCATAATCTTCCTCTTCTATGAAATGGAGTCATTGTTTACCCCTTTACCATAATGTAGGATGTCAGAAAGAGAACCTATCTCCCTTAAGGCCTAGAGGTGAGCCAGCCTACCTCCCTCCTCCATATGTTTCCTTCTCTGGACCTGAGTTTGGATACATTCAGGCTATGAGTGTTTCAATGCTAGGAGACACCTCCAGGACTTGTTCTACCCAGTTAGCTACCACAGAGATGGAGAAGGAAAGAAAGTCACATAAGGAGTAGAATCTAAGAACAGAAAATGGCTTCTCTTCTAAGACCTACATAGAGGTACTCTAATTGGCTTCCCAAGGTTGATGATGTGTTCATTCAGCTGGTATTTTGGGTCTGATTTTACCAAAGACATTTAAATGTGAGAAAAGAAGGAGAAGATTAAAGGGAGAGGTCACAAAAAGAGATTATTTTTTTTCTAGTTCTATTTATAATTCTTTAGTCCTCCCACTAAAAACTCTATTCCCCATATCAGATCCCATTTTGAGATATTGAGGATTCTTTTTTGTCATACCCTTTTCTCTTGAGGTGTGGAGTGATAGGGGTGGAGGTGGATGAGAGGGTAGGGGAGAGTCTTACATTTCCCCCATAATGAGTGACAAGCAATCATGACTCATTCCCAGTTTCTTTGAAATAAAGATGAAAAGATTTGCAAATTGGTCATAATCCCACTTTCCTATATAGTCAACAATGTGGAAAAAATATCTGTAGTATGTTTATGCTACTATCATGACACTTATTTGAATTTGAAATTTATGCTAAGAGAAATTGCCTGAGAAACTAAAAGTAAAGGCATGGTTTTAACACTTTTGAATAATTAATATAACCTACAATATTCAGGAGCAGGCAAATGAAGGTCTCAGAAACTTCATCATTCAAATAAAAATAGATACGTAGCAGGGGATGAACATCTAGATGTTAATATTACATAGTTCATAAGACTTTCACAAGAGAGAACTTTTCTTTTTTAAAATTAATTAATTAATTATTTATCTTTGGCCACATTGGGTCTTCACTGCTCTGCACAGGCTTTCTCTAGTTGCAGTGAGTGGGGGCTACTCTTCAATGTGGTGCGTGGGCTTCTCATTGTGGTGGCTTCTCTTGTTGTGGAGCACGAGGTCTAGGCATGCGGGCTTCAGTAGTTGTGGCTCGTGGGCTCTAGAGTGCAGCCTCCGTAGTTGGGGCTCATAGTCTTAGTTGCTCCGTGGCATGTGGGACCTTCCTGGACCAGGGTTCGAACCTGTGTCCCCTGCTTTGGCCAGCAGATTCTTAATCACTGTGCCACCAGGGAAGCCTGAAAGAGAACTTTTCAAGAAAAAAAAAAGGAAAGGGAAAGAGAGAGATCAAGCATTCAAATGACTCTTCTATATTTTTATATTATAGAAATGTATACTATATACAAAATATAAATGATTCCTTCACTCTAATAAAAATGTATATTTGACAAGGAATTGAACAATATCTGTGGATTACAGAAATATAATATAATAACTAGTCAATTAACCTCACAGAAGGATTGAAAATTTTCAACAATGCACCAATGTGCCAAAAGAAAATAAAAAGAACTTGTCTTGCTCTGGAAGCCCCATCCCCTATATGAGGAGAATGGGAGAGCACATAACCTCAAGAGCATCTTTCAGGTTAATTCACTCTCATTGGGTTAATATTTAATCAACTCAAACTTCCAAGTCACCACTAGAGGTGTCTGTTGCCTCTCTAAAAGGTTTTTCTTCTTTCCTCCTTCTCAAGAAGGTACCTGGCGACCGTTCATAACAAATTTGTACATGCTAATGACTTTAGGAGAGAGCTCCTGTCTGCGTGTTCTCCTTTGGCCATGGACAGTTTCCCATGGGGTGTGGTGTGGTTGGTTGGGTCTTGCTTCTGAGAATACTGCCCTGGTGCTCCTTAGGGAGGGCTGCTCCCTCCTAATTATTGTGTGTGCTGTGTGGAACTGGCTGCATCTCTGCTGAAGTCTTTACCTGAGAGGTGTCTGCTTCCTGTGGCCATTACTCCCAACTTGGGCCTCTTCTTGTCCACCAGTTCTTTCAGCATCCACATAGCTCTTGGTCATTGTAAATATATGAAAAAATATTGCTGGCAAAATATTGTGGAGGCTAAATGCATGGCCTGCAGTTTTGAGAGAGCAACATAAATTTTTTAAAATAAATTTATTTATTTTTATTTTTGGCTGTGTTGGGTCTTTGTTGCTGCATGCGGGCTTTTCTCTAGTTGCAGTGAGCGGGGGCTACTCTTTGTTGTGGTGTGCAGGCTTCTCATTGGGTGGCTTCTTTTGTTGCAGAGCACCGGCTCTAGGTGCACGGACTTCAGTAGTTGTGGCACTTGGGCTCAGTAGTTGTGGCGCATGGGCTTAGTTGCTCCGCGGCATGTGGGATCTTCCTGGACTACATGGGCTCGAACCCATGTCCCCTGCATTGGCAGGTGGATTCTTAACCACTGCGCCACCAGGGAAGCCCCCTCATAAATATTTATCTTGCTCCCCCACTTTCCAGCTGGGTGAACTTAAGCTAGTTGCTTAAACTTTCTATGTTCAATAATCTCGTCTCTAAGAAGGGCTAATTTGTTTATTCAACAAGTACTGATTTAGTGTCTGCTATAAGTTGGGCACCTTACTGAGGTTTGGGAATATCTAGGTGAAAAAGAGACACAGTACCTGTCCTCACACGGCTTATGATATGGTGGGGAAAGCCAGTGATATCTGTGCTGGAGAAAACTTAGAAACTTCTATGGTAAGAGAGCTATTCTTATGGTAAAGAGATTTCTACTCCAGTACTCAAGAAGTGTGGCCAATAAGTGGAGTCTTGGTGAGGCAGTTTTGAGCTCAATAAGAGGAGGTTCTAAAAATAAGTGATTTCTAATCATAGAAGAGGAGGTCTGAAATATTAAGGTCATTGTTGGAAGTATTCAGTCAGAGGTGGCATGACCACTGTCAGCATGCGACTGGCCTGATTCCTGCATTGGACAGGAAGCTAGGTTAGGTGACCTGCTACATCAAGCTTAGTTCTTGATGTGATGATGTGCTGCCTCAGCAGGATTACAGCACAATTAACAGTTGAGAACTTAATGGTTAATGTCACAACTGACCCACTAGTTTGTTAAGTACATCTGTGCGTCTACGTGGAGCCAGTTCCTAATGATGTATACATCTTTCTTTTCTTCTCTGTTTTTAAGCAAGAGTTAATGTGGATTTTTCTTACTGCCATTACCAATTTACTACGTAGAGCTGAGGCTTTGGATGGAAGGGATGTTAGGAAAAGGAAAACAAAACAAAACAAAAGGAGCAGCTGCTTCTGTGTTCCTAGGCACAGGAAAAAGCAGTCCAGACCAGTCAAAGGCAGGGGTAGAGGTGAAATCAGGGACAAAGAACAGATGAAATGTGATGAGGGTACAGAGAAACAGATTTGTGAAAAATACTATGAAGGAAATGCAAAGTGGGAACAGTAAGGAGACTGAAGTGGAAGAAAAGGAAAAAAAATGTGAACCCAAGAAACGAATGAGATACAATCAGAGGGAGCTAATGGAAAACACAAAGAGAAAATGCAAAGCAGAGGAGAAACAAACAGTTTATTAAGTAACATTTTGGTTTCCACTGAGAGCCTTCTTTCTTGAGTAGGGGACAGAGTAAGAAGCAAACATCTGTTGATGTGTTGGGCTCTCCCTCCAAAATGTCACAATGCAGGTTATTCTAGATGGGCTTGATCCCAGCAAGCCGCCCCAGTTCACTGTAGAGCCATATCTCTCTGTCTGCTTTCTCAGCGAGAGAGGGAACAAGAACTTTCTTCAAGTCAGGCAAAAATCTTTTTAGTACGAGAATCATTTTTTATGAGTAAATATTTCTTAACCTCTAGTTATTCTTCCAGGCCAGGTAGCATTTCAGCTTCTTCATTAAGTCACTGGGTTGCACACATGTTCTGTTCAACGGAAAGGAAAATAAAAAGTGTCATGTTTATTATTCTGCTTATAATCATGAACATTATTTGTTTTATTTATTAATTGATTATAAAGAAACCAAGGTAACTGTGATTCCTTGTCCATTGTGATTCTCACTAGCCCTTCTTTTGGCCACCTAAATGCTGGACAGGCCCTCTACCCTGGGTATCAGCTCCAGATACAGGAGGCTGACTAAAATAGAAAATCAGAAAGAACAGCTGCAGCCATCAGCAGGAAATAAAAAATAAATCTGATGGGATATTATCTTAGCCCAAGTAGTAATTTTTTAAAACACTGAGATTTCTCTGTTGCCTTTCTTGTCTTCATAATTCATTAATGGCATTTTGCTCAGCATTTTGTCTTGAGCCCCATTGTTCTTCTTTAATCTTCATATTTCATATATGTCAGATTCTCTGACACACGGACCTGTGATAAAAATGCATCAAAGTCCTTGTAATGCTGTATTTACATACACTCAAATATTGTCATCTGTTACTCCATAAATGATATCTCTCCATATCTCACTTTACAACCCCCTTCAATTATCCTTTACTTCTGGCTCAATATCTACTACTTTTTGTGTTTTTATTTTGAGGAAACAATCTTATCACATTTTTAAGCAAAATCTGCTAGCTAATATTTAGGAATTTTAGGATGCATTTAGAAAAAGTACTTGAAAGTTATGTTCTTTCAAAAACATAACTGACAATTTTCATATGTTCAAATAAGATGAACGCACACCTATGTTTTCTGAGTTTGGCGCTTTAAAAATTGAACGACTTTATCCTATGAGTAAAATATTCATTTTTACAAGTTACAGAATATCTTGGCTGCCAGTTTTAGACTAAATGTGAACCTTTGGTGGTTGAAATTCATTTACTTCTGGCAAAATGTGACTTCCTGCTTCTAAGAATAAAGGCTTGAAAAGTCTTATTAAAGGGGGTCTCCAAAAAGACTTCTTAAACATCAAACAGGTCTTACATAACAACATTCTGATGAGTTAAGTGCACATGAATTAGAAGCATATGTATTAAATTTCCCTCAAAATACACATGGGTTTAAAAATTAAGGGAGGGGGAAAGACTCGACAAAAAACTATTTTAGGTTTGGCTAAATCCAAACCATTTGAAAAGTAATTCTAAGGAATGGGATAAAAGATAGATTAAAATTCTTAAACACTTTGGACATTGAGTATGTTTTTTTTAAATTTTTTGTGATTCAAGCTTAATTGAATGAGAAATGCTGCATTAAAAAAATTCTCCTAAAAAGAAGGGAAAACTGCCTGGGAGCAATATCCATTTTTTGAAAACTCCAAATGCTTGGGAAAAAGTTTGAAGATCTTGACAATCTTAAATCAAGACCAGAACTGCCTGGAGGAAGCATAAGACTTTATTCAAGAGAGTTGTGACTTTTGTCCTGTTTTGCTGCTCATGTTCCATCAGGAAAAGCTGAAAACCCTTCTAGATCATTGTTTCTTCATTTCTCACATTGGTGATGTCATGTGTTCTTTCTCCTCCAAATACACACACACACACACACACACACACACACACACACACACACACACACACAAGACACTGAGAATTAACTGTATAATGCCTGTCAGCAATATGAATGTACAGAAAAAATCTCAGTCTTGTGTTAAATCAGGCATAATGCCACAGTATTCATTTAAATGGAATGACAATAATACATGGATGGTTTCAAAGTAATTGATTTGGTTGATATGAACCTAGAAAAATGGACCAGAAAAAACTTAGTAAGCCCTATTCTTATATAAGACAGAGACTAATAGTTACAGTTTCTACCTGTATCTTATTCTTGAAATGTTCCTTTTTAATAAATATCAAGGTCTTGGTACCCACCTAAGCCACAGAAATACGAGGTCATTCAAATGCATTACAATTTGACTATTATGGGAAGAGTATAAACCCAAAGTCAGAAACCTAAAAGTGACATAGATCTATGAAAAACATTTTAAAAGAAACTAGAGTTCAGAGTACTTGAGACCATAAAAATGTCATTTTCATGCTTCTAGTTTGTTTGTTTGTTTTGGGTGAAGAGATAGGTTAAAATTGAACAAAGACAAACCAGGAGCAAGGCTTGAGAAGATAAGTATAACATTAAAGGTCAATTAATTCAAGAAGTATTTATTAAGCACTTATGTCATTCCCAACATTATGCCAAGTATTTGCTTAAAAAGACCCAAAATTGTCTTGAATCTCAAGGTATCCAGAATCTACAGTGGATTTAAATATTGTATCTACCATTAGTACTACCTGTATGACCTTAAGCAATTTACACAGGCTCTTTAAGCCTCAGTTTTCATGTCTATAAAATGGGATACTATCATCTTTCCTATAGATATGTTGAATATTAGTTCAGTTTTAGAACTTAATACACAGCCAAAACAGTGGTTTCTCTGGAAGAACAGAGAAGAGAGAGTGGCTATGCTCTAGGGTGGATGGAGGTAAAGAACTAAGCCTTTGGATCAGTTTGTTTTTATTCTGAAACAAACCATCTCAAAACATAGTGGCTTAAAATAATGAACAGTTATTGTTTCTTAAAAATCTGTGGTTTAGCTGTGTGGTTCTTCTAGTTTGGGCTGACTTGGCTGGGGATGGATGGTATAGAATGGCCTCACTCTTATGTGTGGGTCCTTAGTTGAGATGTCTAAGGGTGTTGGGACAACTGGAATGGCTGGAAACTCTCTAAGGTGGTCACTTTTCATCCAACAGTCTAGCCTGGAATTATTTGCATGGGGAAAGGGGCTTCCAGAAGCCAGAGAAGGCAAGTTCTAATGCGCAAGCCCTCTGTTTTTATCACATCTGTGATTGATTCATTGGTCAAAGCAAGTCACATAGCCAAGACCAGATTCAAGAAGTAGAGAAATAGAATCCTTTCTTGAAAGAAGAAATGGCAAAGTCATATGGCAAAGGGATATGCTTATAGGGAGGTATGAATACATTGGGGTCCATTACTGTAACAATGTACCGAGACCTAAAAAAAAGTTCTTGCACTTTTGTGTGCATAAGAATCACCAGAGGTGCTGATATGCCAGACTTATCTGGTTCAAGTATTGACAAAAATGATAATTAGGTCCTGGATGAAGTTATTTTCATTATGTTTGACTTCGGCATTGAAGACTGCAAAGGATAAACTCCAAGTTAAGAACCCAATTCAGTGGGAAGCTCCCCAATGCTTCCTTTACCTGTTTATACAGGCACATGGAGGTAGCGGCAATAGTCGGCTCTTCATGTGCATCAAGGAGCCAACAGGTCAAGGAGATCCAAACAATTCCAAGGCATTTGTAACACCCTCCCCCATCACACACACATTCAGAGATAATTAACTATAAAGGTGCAGAATCTGTTGTTATCAGACCTAGCAATCTGCATGTAGCAATTACTAGGCATCCCATGTGTGTGGTCAGAGTTCCGGTATGTATCTGAGACCAGATCACAGGCATGAGCAATTGCTTACCTGCTGCAACACGATGCCAGAGTGGAACCAATCATGACATGTCCAGAAAAGATCTGGTATAGGGGTTTGTTAAAAATAAAAAATCTTGGATAAAAACTGACACTTTTCTTCTAATTTCTGGAATTCGTGACTGTGGAATTCCATAATTATGGAGACTTGTGGATGGGATAAAACTTGAAGTTATAAAATTGGCACTGCAAATAGGGACAGTTGTAAATATATGGCCTATTATAGAACAGACTTTCTATATTAATTCAATAAAAAGATCTTACTATGATCTTGGGTGAGTTAGGAGTTCATCTGCTTGGTCTCTACTGGAAGTCATACATTGAAGGCCTTCTACTTATTCAAGTGTATAAACCCCAGGGTCTAATAAATGCTCTCAATCACTGAGAAACCATCGCGTTTTGTTGTGACTTGGACTGGAATAGATCAATAGCTCTCTAACGTGTTCATTATGTTTAATATTTTATGCATGTATAAGATGATTGATCATCTAACCTCTTTGGATGTGCTACCTCATCTTAAGTTCTGCTCATGATCTGCTTGTTTGCAAAAGGGCTTTGTTATAAGAAGAAGTAATGAAGTACTCTAAGTTTATTTTCAGCCATAAAGATACAGTCCATTCAATTCTCAAGAGTTTTGAAGATGCTGAAGGTAGTAAATATCCTTGCTGGTCTATAATAAATGAATTGCTATGCCTGAGATTTTCTAATATAATAGTTTCAGTAACGTTCTAATAATCTTTAAGTATTCATTTGTGGGTCTGTAAAAGACATAAATTAGAGAAATAACTTGAACCTGAATTAAAACTGTTTGGTTTAACAATTGCTTTTATTCTACAAAGAGTGAGACAATATATCTCATTGGCATAAACCTGTGATATTTCCATTTAATATGGAAATTTCCTCCCCAAAACTTTTCTACTTCTAACTCCGATGTTTTAACCTTTGGACATTCTTGACTGTAAAGTTTGGCCATGTGATTTTGGAAGTCATTTAAATGCTTTGTCCCAAATTGAGCTTATTGTCTCATCTAAACTGGATATATTTCCTGATGTTTGTAATTCTAACTACTTCATAATTTCCTCAGTCTCCCTGGTTGTTGAATATGAAAATTTCATTAATGGCTTCCTCATCACCTTATTCTCCAACAGGTTCCAAGCCCTGTGGTTTCTATCACTAAATTATTTGAACATTTACCATTTTCCTTCAATTCCTATTTTTACTAGCCTACTTAAAGTTTTTATTTTATCTCTTTTAGGTAATTGCAATTTAACACATTCTATGAGTTGCTTTAATTGCATTCTGATTTTCCATCTAATACATTCTGTCTATTGATTCATAAATTTATTCAGAAAACATTTACTACACGCTGCACTGTTCTCAACATAGCAGGTAAAGCTGTGAACAACTGAAACATAAATCTCTGCCTTCCTGGAGCTTACATTTTATTAGAGGAGGCAGAAAATAAGATAAATACATAAATATATGGACTGCTATAGTATTGAATAATAAATGTTAAGGGGAACAATAAAACAGTAAAGGGGATATGATATATTAGAAGGGTGTGAAATTTTAGGTAGGATGAATGGAGAAAGTCTCACTAGGAGATGAATTTTTGATAAAAAAACTGAAGGAAAGAGGGGGCTAACTGTAATGCAATTAGGGTAACTATAGTTGCTATAACATATAACCCCAAACTCATCAGCTTAATTTTTAAAAATGTGCATCTCTTATTCACATAATAGTTCAGTGCAGGAAGACTCATAGGCAGGAACACGCTAGGACATAGATTACCTAGAGTCAGGCCAAATGTCACAGGTTATGGGCACAGTCTTCCATATGATGGCTTTCACTTTAGGTGCCAGCTGCAAGTTTGGGGGTCCCCAGGCCACACTCACTTCAGACCAGCTGGCTACAAATTCAGGGGTTCTCACCATCCCTGTCAGGTTTTGTAATTCCCTGGAATAACTCAGAGTGCACAGGAAAGTGCTATAAAATGATACAAATTTAAAGCAGCCAAAGAGAGAGACACATATGGTAAGGTTTGGGAGGATCCTGGAACAATGATGAGTGACAATACACAGAGTATTGTCAAGCAGGGATGCTCCCCCACAATCTTTGAAGTCCATAGTTTTTAGCAGGGTTACATTATGTAGGCATGATTGGTTGAACAGTTAGCTATGTTACTCAACCTCCAACTCCGCTTTCCTCCTGGCAGGTTAGACCAATATTACATGGCTCAAAGCTCCAATCCTCTAATCACATGGTTAGTTTTCTGGCATGTCCAGCCCCTATCTTCAGTAATCTCCTTAGCATAAACTATGGGTACACCAGGAATAACAAAGACACTCTTATCACCCTGGAAATTTTTCAAGGTAAAGCTTTAAGTGTTTTATATTTTTATATTTGCTCCTCTTGCTTTTAACTGCTATATATACTTTTAATAACATTGAAATGTGTCACTATAAATCCTTGTTATGTGCAATGAGTGGAAAATCCATGGTATATTGAACAGAGTTCTCAGAAGAGCCTGACCTCAATGGTGGGGGAGCCATTAGCCCTAGATAAAACATGACTCTGGTCCCACCTAATAAATCTTAAAGAAAAACCTGAAAAGATAAATCTGATTTCAAGTAACTTAACTATATCCTACAACAAAGCTAAAAATGTTTATACCCCCAGCCCTGTGTGAGCTCTAGGTGCTATTCCTTCTAATTCTTTCAGGTAGCCCTTTCCCTTGCCTTGGGTACTTTCCTAATGTGAATGTGCTGATTGTTATTCTGCTGAATATCCAAGGGGAACTTCTACAGATCTCCATGATTCTCTCTGTATAAAGATCTCTACTCGCCAGTACTCTGCTCTGTGAATATTAGCCTTCTTGGTTTCTCTGAATTCTCAACTCTGTCTCCTCAACAAAAGGTGTGTGTCTGGATTCATATGTGTTCTCATTCTCTGTGTCATGTCCTGGAAATTCTCTCAAGGGGTAGTGTGCTGGGACAATTATAGAATTCAACAGTTTTATTTCCTGTCTTTCATGGGTTATTCTCCTTTGTTACCTGATGTTCAGTAGGTTGAAAATGGTTATTTTATATTTTCATCTGTTTTTCTAGTTGTTTCAGATGGGAGGGTAAAGCTATTTCTTGTTATTTCATCTTGACTGGAAGTGGAAATTGGCAATATGGTTTTGATTTGTGTTTTATTTTACATTTGTGTTCACTTTTTAAAAATATTATACTAAGGCAGTAATTATAATAAATATTTTCTAGGGGGGAAGAATGCTTATGTTTAAGAGTAATAGAGAATTGTAAAGTTTTCTAGGATGGTTAAGAGTTGTCTCTTCTCCAAAGGAATTAATTATTTGGGGAAAGCTAAGCATTTCATTGTGTTTTTGTTCTCTCTCTCTTTATATATATATATAAGTATATATATATATATTCTGTTTTCTTTCCTCTGTGTACTTTTTTTGGTAGATTTTGATGCTTCATTAATTAAAAAAATTACAAACTCTGGCTTTAGTATTTTTTCTTTGAATAACACTTTCAGATGTCCTTAAAGAACACTATTTTACCGGGCAAGAATCAAACAAGCAACAAAACAAAAGCAATCTTATCTTTGCCTTGAAGCAACTAGCCTTCCAATCACTTTATCAAGAGATAACATTTGTGGAAGCAGTTTGGAAGAGATTGACCTACAAGGGTGTTTATGTAAGCATATTGTTGCTTTGACAAAGGCCATGGGAAGCTCACTGCCCAGAACTTCTGTGTTCAGAGACACTTAGAAGGTTGGGAATAAGAGAACATAGGAATTCTGGGTCTCACCAAACTTCAAGGTACTTTTTAGCCATGGTCTGGGAATTATCACTTCAGCAGCTTTATAAAAAGAAAAGTTTGGTTTTGCTCCATTTGCCATAGGCATTCTGACCAAATAGGTCGTCATCAGGTAGGGAGATGGAACAAGATTTTGTAGAAATTCTGGGAAAGGCTAATAGTATACAAAAACGATGAACAGCAATAAGACAAACAAGATAGACTGGGACAAACTTTATTAAAAAAAAAATAGCAACCTATAGCCATGGAGACTGGAAGAGCCAAAACAAACAAACAAACAAAGAAAACAAACAAAAACAAGAAAAACTTGGCATGCAGACCAGCCCAAGGAGACAGTTTAAAAACTGAAGTGGAACTTGGCCTTTAATACCCAATCTTCAGACTCCCTCAAGCCCACTCTAAAAGAAAAAGAGGGAGAACACAGATAACTGGAGGGCATCCTCTTTCCAGTGGGGGTGAAGAGTGAACCCACAATTTCTTTTTTCAAGGAACCATGGCCTTTTAGAACATATTAAACCATGAACATCAGGGTTAGTAAAGAGGTTTTCTTCACCTCAGCAAGGGGCTCATTTCTCACATTTTTGTTTTATACTATTTACTACCACACTGCAGAAGTGTTTGAGATCTTTTCCTTCTCAATCTCTGCCTCATTTCCATTCAACACTCTACAGTTTGCCTTCCCCTAGTGCATACAATTATCACCTCTCCATTCTAATTAGCTTCCAAGCTGCCTATATGTCACCCCTACTCTTACGATATTGGCTCCATATATTTTGATCTCTTAATTGGCTTTTGATTCATCCCATTTCACAAACTGTTGCCAAGAGCTTTTTTTTTTTTTTTTTTTTAAATATACTTTCAGGGCTGCTTTGCAGTGTACTTTTTTTTTTTGTATGTCCTTTTTCAAATCTGGTTTCCTACTCAATATAACTCAAATCTGCTCTTGCTGGCAACATATTAAATCTCTAGAAAAAAGCTTTATTGAGGTTTTTTTGTTTGTTTGTTTTGGTTTTTCTTTTTTCTTTTTTCTTTTTTTTTTTTTTGCTGTAATGGTGCACAATGCACTGCCAGATCAATTTTTAAAAGAAGTTATTACTTTTCACTTGATATTCCTGGACTTTGTCAGTGATGACAATCACTTTCTATTGAGGCTAGGAAACTTCTCCCTTGCAAATCACATTTGTGATAGTTTGTAATGTATTGAAATCTGTAGGAGGTAGACATCTGAAAAGTGTGATTTCTTGACAGATTGTTTATGTACCAATGTGTAAAATTTCCCAGAAATCTGCTCTGCCATTTCTGTTGCCCGTGGGGTTGAGAAATCCAACAGCTCTTTATGTTGGTAGATGTCTAATTATGTTGCGTTGCTTGTCTGCTCTCATTGACTGTCACTCGGTAAAATAGTCCATCAAAGTTTCTAAAAATGTAAAAATAGTTATTTTTCTTATGATTTTTATAATGTTTTAAAGTTAAATTACTCCTTCCGGTTCATTGCACATATCAAGGATTTATACTGACACATTTCAATGTTTAAATAAAAAGTAAATACAGTAGTTAAAAGTGAAAGGAATAAATATGAAAATATAAGACACTTAAAGCATTACCATTATGATAATAGCTGTTGCAGTCTTCAGTTTGTTATAGTTTTTGTTTTGCTTTTAACTACCCAAATTATGAGTTAAATGATTAAAATGAAATGAGTGATTCTGTTTTAAGGTGCCATTAGCAGAAATTATTTTTAACTCAATTGCATGAAGAGCATTATAAGCTAAAGAAATCTATGTGAATCATTTGAAAATTGGAAAGTTCGGACAAACAATAAACAGTTGGGTTTTTTTTGTTTAAATCACTAATTCAGTCAAGCTGCTTGAATATTCTATGCCTCAATTGCCTCATCTGTAAAATAGAGATATGAAAATCTTTAACTCACAAAATTGTAGTGAGGATTAGATGAGATGATGCATATCTTGGTGCCTGCCACATAGAAAATACCCAGTAAATGCTAGCTTTAATTATTATTTGACTGAATGTATTGAATTAGATTATACTTAAGCCTTAAGCAAGTACACTGTATCTAGTACATTGTAGGAAATGTTATATTAAGCTTTTCGGTCTCTGGAGTAACTTTGAGTACTTGAATATGTGCATGTTTCTGTGTGTAAAGTGATCATATTGGATGAGAGAAGTGGGTTGTAATCTAAGTACTTCACTAAATCTATCTTATTAGACAGATGTAATCATATGAACATCATGACCAGATGAATTGAACACAGGAAGGAAGGCCAGGCAGAGCCTTAAGAGGGCTCATGAGTTGATCCAAGGGGACTTGGTGCTTCTTAGTTGTATCTGGTCAAGTATGGAAGAAAAAGAAAGGGACAGGTGACTGCAAGGGGTTATATGGGAACACGACAATTTGAGGGACCCTAATGACAAAACTAACCATTATGCCATATATGACAAATAATTCATAATAGTAAGAAAGTTTCTCATGAATAGTTTATATTTTAGGAAGAATTCACCAACAACACTTCTTTATTCTAGGAGCATCAAGGACTTACTTTTGAATATAAAACATTTGCCAGACACAGTAAATGTTACATCTATTGTCTTATTTAATCCTTCTAATCTCTTCCATGAAAGAGACATTCTCATCTCTGTTTTGAGATAAGGAAACTGAGGCTCTGAGAGTTTAAGTAGCCTTGTAAAGTTACAAAACTAGTAAGTGGCACAACTAGTGTTTGAAGATACACATGTCTGATCTTCATGTGCTCATGATTAGTAGTCTGTGCTCTTCCCACTGTGCTATACTGCCTCTCTTTCATAATATTTCAATCTTTTAGCAACTAGAAGTTGACTTTGTGCTTGAGTTGGTAAGCCTCTCACAGTGTGCCAGTTTGAGTTGTGTGGGTAACCAAATGATTATTAGTGTTTAAGTTGCATATCTACCTCATGGAACTATCAGCTATCTCAGACATTCTAGGGCTATATTTGCACTTGTGGTTCCAGTAGTGTATGAATAGACATGTTTAGAAGAATTGGGAGTGAAGCCATGAGTTTTAGGTACCCGAGTTGTCGTTTATTCCCACAGCACTCTTAGAAGCTTTCTACAGACATTGCAACTCTAACCTTAAGCCATCAGAGGGTAGCACTCCCTTGTTCACCTCAGAAAAGAGCAGGATGAAGCAAAGGGAGAAAGAGAGGAAAGGCTGATGTGTAGAGTTTCTGTGTCGTGCTTCACAGTCTTGCTTCTCTCAGATAATAAAGAAAAACTTAAACACAAAATGAACTTTGTGGGCCATTGACACCACAGGTCTCCCAGTGTGAGCAACCTTCCTGGAGGAAGTAGACTTGATCTATTTTGTTCCTGTGGAATATTATTTATGTTCATGAATATCAGGAGAATGAGACTTCTAAAAGAGCCACTAATTGGGAACTGCCAAGACCAGAAGACTCTGAGAACTTTAGGTTATAAGAGTTAGAGCAGAGAGGGTCTTCTAATAGTAAGAGTCACAGACAGCTGTTGTCACTCCAAGAAGGTGCAATTGCCCCCAAGGAGAGTGGCCTAGAGGAAGCACCCAATAGGAACAATTACTGGGAACCTACCAATAGCTTGCTTCATTTTTAGAATTAGCCCAATGGGAAGAGAAGACAGAGCAGTTGGCTGAGGAGGACATGTCCAGCCTTCTTAACATGAAAATAATTACTCTTGTAATACAGTATGAATGACCATCAAGGTCTATGTACTTTCAAGAGAGATAAAGATTACATTTTTATTCATGGCTGCCATAAACAGATTACTTCAAATTTAGTGGTTTAAAACAACACAAATTTATTGTCTTCCAGTTCTGCAAGTTAGGAGGCTGACTCAGGTCTCATTGGCTAAAATCAAGGTGTTGACAGGGCTGTGTTCTTTCTGGAGACTCTAGAGGAGGATCCATACTTTTTTCCAGATTCTAGAAGCTGCCTGCATTCCTTGCCTCTTGGATTCCTTCCTCCATCTTCAAAACCAGAAATATCACATCAAGCTCTTCACATCACTCTGATCTTCTTTGTTAGCCATATTTCCCTCTCTCTGACCCTCCAGCCTCCCTCTTTCACTCCCTTGTGATTACATTGGGCCACCTCTATAATCCAGGATAATCTGTTTTAAGGTCTGCTAATTAGCAACCTTATTCTACCTGAAATCTTAATTCTCCTTTACCATGTAATCTAATATATTTACAGATTTCAGGGATTAGAATGAGGGCATATTTGGGTGGCCTTTGTTTGTATACCACACCAGTCTTTCTATATAGGTCTCAATGAAGAGAAAGAAGCAATTTCCACCAAGAAAACTGGTAAAAGAACCAGAAATTCTGTCTGAATGATCTATCCAAGTATAGAGACTTCCAAATAATGACGTATGCTAGAGATGTTTGGGGCAGTATAAAGAAACATGAATCTGCTTTCAGTTAGCCTGAAGGGAGTAGGTAGGAATAGACTCTAATCACAGAATCCCACAAAAAATGTAAAATTTCAATTGTGATAAATGTTACAGTGACATGGTATCTAAGAGAAGGAGTAATACATTTAAAAAAGGCTTCTTTGAGGAAGTGCTGATTGAGCTTAGATGTAGCAGGAGAGTTACATTAGATGTAGAAAGAAAAAAATGGATATGGAGGATGGTAACAGCCCTGGTCAAGGCAGGCACAGGATTGAATAGGAGACGGTTGGAGAGTGTGAACGGCGTTGTACATGAAGAAGCTAGAGAAAAAGGCAGTCTCAGACCAGGTAGGGCCTGGCCACTACATTCACCACTTCACTTTTATCTTAATCTCAGTAGAGTATCACTGAAGCATGTTAAACAGAAGTCTGAAACAGAATATGTGTACATGAATATATTTGTCTTTTGAAAGGGTCATTCTTGCTACTTTTTTGTGAATGGATTGGGAAGAGTATGTCAGCAAGAAGAAACTAAATGGATTCAGAGGGATCAGTTGAGAGCATGTGGCACAGTCCTGATGAAAGAGGTTGGTTGGTTTGAACTTTAGCAGTGACCATGTAAATGGAAAAAAAATAGAAACACAGAGTTCTGTCAGAGGTAAAATCATCAGGACCAAAGGAAGAATTCAATGTAGAGAAATGATGGAGAGGAATATGTTGCATATGATTTCTGGGTCTCATGGCTTGTGGGATTTGGCCAGGTGGTCTTTTGTTTGGGTCTTCTGATGCTTTTATCTCTAGAGCTTTGGTTCACCTGAGTCTGCATCTGCCCACATTCCCAGACCATCACCCATGGCACCATTTTTACTACCTTGGAAGCTATGCCTTGTTTTGTCCTCATCTTAGGCTACCTCCTGGACTTTCAAGGTCGTCTCTGCTCACTCTATTAGCAACAACATTTTATCTTCTTTGCCAAATTCTTGGGACTTCTGCTATCATTTGTCCTTTCTGCTGAATCAACCCAGTGAACATTTGCTACAAATGCACTTGTTTGGTGATGACAGAAGATGATCTTCCATGGATTCACTATTGCACATCTTGCCTTAGGTTTCCAATTTGATTTTTAAACACCACCCTTGAACCTTTAAAGGGTGACTCTCATGACTGTTCCTGTTTTCCAGATATGAGTCTTTGGAGTTGAGACTCTGCCTGATTATCCTTGATTTTTCAGTGTTCTTTACATTATCTCACTTCTTCCTCTTCAAGGACATGCTGGCCTGGGTAACTTGGTTTTCTAATTACCATTTAATTATTACACCATTGTTCTTTGTGCTGCTGTGATCAGATCTAGTCTGATTATGACAACTTATAGTCTGTTTGTCTGCATGTGGATTCTAAGAATGAAAATTATAACTTATTCTCAAAATAACTGATCGAGGATTTCCAATTGTCCTTTTGAGTTCAAAGCACTTCACAGATTCATAGAATAACAAACAACCAAATTCATAGTGAAATCATTAGTATTGCACTTTATGGACATTATTCCTTATCCTTCAACAACTCTGAAAAGTAGGCATTGTTATATCTATTTTACAAATGAGAAAACCGAGATTCATAGAAGTTAAATATATTACATAGCAGCAAAATAGCTTAGAGCAAGGTAAATTATTTTCCCAAAGTTACAAAGCTCATAACTGATAGAGCTGACACCAAAGGTCTATCTTACCTTTATGCTGGTCTACTTCCCCCTATGCTACATTTATATCCTTGAGAAAGATCGACTCTATTTTGCAGCCCTATCCCACTTCCTGAAGTCCTCAGTTCATTTGGAATCAGAAGTACCACTGTCCTGGACCACAAACATAAATAGGCCTAGGCCAGGAGAGTCATGCTGATAGCATTTTTAGCACTCATTCTTTGAACACTGTGGCAGTTCAGGATACACGTGGCTGCTCAACCTAGAACTTGGAAGTGGCTGTTGGTGCTACCATTGTACCAGGGAACTGCTCTTATTCCTTAATTTCCAAATTAATAGTTCCTTGCTTTCAGGCCTCTTCCTTCAGATCTACTCATTCTATGGGAAGTTCCAGATAAGAAAGGCTCAGGTATGACACTGTTGAGTGATCTTGGAGCTATACTCCTTCTCTGATCCCAGCAGTCTTATTATTTTACTTTGCATTTTTGCTTAAATTGATTACTTCCCAGGTTTGTCTTCAGACCTGCTGAGTGAACATGTTTCGGATTACCTCCCCCCAGACTGATTATTTGCACTTTTCTAAATGGAATCTAATTTTCCTCTTTTCTTCTTGTATTTGTAATCTCATTAGATCCATTTGTATTAATTCTTAGTCTCCTGGTGTGTGCAACAGCGTCCAAATTTGTAACATCTGCAAATTTTATTAACATGCTGAGTGTTCTGCTTTCACATCATTAATGCTAACCATCAATAATTAGGATGTTAGAGAAGACAGGAGCTTCGTTCAGACCCCTGTGGCCCTCACAAGAGAGAGCTCTATGCTCTGAACTTTGCCATTTGTCATCACCTTTTACTTACGACCATTCTGCCAAAATGACTTTAGTGTGATCACATTTTCTCCATGTCTAATGGTCATTTAAAACCAAAATTTTAAAGTTGTATCTCTTATTTTAAGGGCAAGAATGTAGTTTTTGGCACACTCTAACCTCTTCTGTAGAAGTTACAATCAAAACTGTTCTAACTCTGTGAAAGTCTAAGAAAGCATTTATGTAGCATTTTCTTATTCCTAACCTTTCTAAATATCATTGAAAGTCATTTTATAATTATCAACCAATTTGGATCAGGTGTATTATTTTTTAGTTGGGGAAAGAAAATTAATTAACATTTATTGAACATCAATGTGCAAAATATGTGGATCCTGAATTCAGATGAATGAGAACTGCAATTTGATGAAAGTGCTAGCTGAATTCACCTGCAAGATACACATTTATTGTTTTCCTACTCATACTCTTATTTAAATTCCTCTTTGTAAAAGATATTCAGTGGATTTAAAATATTTTATTGGAATAATTATTCAATTGTTAGCATGATATTCATGATAACATTATTCATAGGGTGATTCTTTTCACTTTAAGGAGATCTATTTTTAGAGATCACTTCAGTGATTCCCATCTGAGCAAGATTTCTTCCTTTTTAAAAATCCTATACTGCCTTATGTCTCTTTTTTTCATTTTTATTGTCTTTCTGTATTATCTCATTTCTAGAACTGATCATTTGGAGCCTAATTCTGTTTAATTCTAGAGCCTTAGAAACCCACTGATTACATTCATATTCACAAAAAAGTGTGCCATGTTCTGAGGGAGTTTTACTCATAATTCATTAAAATTTTTTATAACAAATCTGAACAACCTTTAACAAATTTAAAATAGCAGGCAATAATCAGAACAAACTATTAATGCATTACTAATGATTATATTTTATATGTAAATAGTTCCATTCTTCAGTATAACTGTACATATTTTAACTCATTTTCATATGGAACCTTGAGGTAGACTACATGAAAGAATGACTAATTCCATTCTAAATGGGAGGAAAATTGAATAAAAAAGAATTCTGCTTATTTATTCAAAGTCTCGCCTATGAAGTACTGAGGAAAAGACGAGATCCACAGTTATGCTTGCTCATGGGTGAAGTCTATAACTAAGATTTCCTATGATAAAGGCTATTTTAACTAACTTTTCTCTAGCTGAGGACTAACAAATAAAGGTATTGAGGTAAAAATAAGGTCTATATAATTTGGAAATGAATGTAACATAAACATTACTAAAACTGCTTAATCAAATAAGGGTTGACTTTTCTACTCTTGGAAATAGGCAATTCCAGACTCATGCTCAAGTAATTGAATAAGGACCCAACTTCCTTCTAACTGCTGGTTCTGTCATCTTTACTGAGAGGGTTTGGTACTCAAAGTCACAAGACAGCTGCTCTTCTTCCAGGTATCAAATTTGCATTTTAGACAGAAAGAGGAAAGAACAAAAGGCTGAACAACAGCTTTTCCCAAAGCTCTACCCAGTATACTTCTGTTTACACCTCCCTAGCTGCAAGAGAGTCCAAGAGGTGAATATTTTTAACATCCTTCTGAACTTACATTCTGAGAAACAAAGAACTCATGCACTAGGCAGTACAAACCTCTTTCTGCATAGAATTTGAAGGAGCTTTCTTGACTTTCTAACTGAAAACCCTAGAAGACCTTTGTAGCTACATGCACCAAAGTAAATGGGGCTCAAGTTGTCTAGGAAAGGAATACAAAAACCATGAATTATCCCTCCCTGTTTATGCAGAAAAGCCTCTAGAAATGGACTGTGCTTGACCCCAACCCCTCACAGGTTCAGGAAGCAGTATTATTCAGGGTTTAGGAGAATGAAGGACTTGGGATAGAGCCAGACAGCTCTGCCATTTACTAGCTCTGAGGTCTTTGGCAAGTTAATTAACCTCTATAAACCTCTATTTCATGATCTCTACAGGGTAATAGGGATAATTCTTACATTAAAGGCTTATTTAGGAATTAAAAGAGATAATGTATGTAAAGAGTTTGGGACAAAGGAACTGCTCAATAAATGACAATAACTGACAGCAGAGCTATAGTGTGTCCACCATTCCAGAGGTTGTGGAAGGAGGTAGTCCATGACCACTTCTCACATCTGCCTCTCTAATGGAACAGAGAAGTAAGTTCTGAGTGAGATCTTCATTACTTAACAATGCCTAACTTAAATTGAAGGCTGGCTATGGGCAAGAAGTGTTGCATTCATTATATCCAATTCACAATAAATTTAATCAAAGAAGAAACATAGGAAACAGACCTGTAAGTCTATTTTATTTAGACTTTAAGAAACTTTAAGAACATGAAAAAGCAACAGTTTTAAGTGCTCTTGAAAAGTTAGACTCTCTCATGATAATCATAATTTAACAGCTTTGCCTAATCAGAGATATTTGGACTGAATGAGTTGAGATTCCTACGTCTCTTTAGTGCCCAACAGTGGAAAATGATGAAGAGTTTATTAAAAGGAGGCCAGGGCTTCCCTGGTGGCGCAGTGTTTGAGGGTCTGCCTGCTGAAGCAGGGGACGTGGGTTAGTGCCCCGGTCCGGGAGGATCCCACATGCCACGGAGCGGCTGGGCCCGTGAGCCATGGCCGCTGAGCCTGCGCGTCCAGAGCCTGTGCTCCGCAATCGGAGAGGCCACAGCAGTGAGAGGCCCGTGTACCGCAAAAAAAAAAAAAAAAAAAAAAAAAAAAAAATGGAGGCCAGTCTGTGTATGAACCTCCTTCAATACGCACCCTTTTCTTCATGTGTCTTGAATATTCTAGTCTATTGAATTAATAGCACAGTATTAGCTGCAAATCCAGAAAAGGAGAAAAAACAAAATTTTATTAACTGCCTAAAAATTCTCTCTTTAATGAAATAAAGTGCACATCAGCTCACAGAGAAACTGATCTCATAAAGGTAATGAGAGCTCTTTGGTTTTTGTGAGCTGCGGCTTCAGAATACTCTCTTGGTGTTTATAACACTAGGTAACATTCTGCTCACTTGTCAGTCATCCTCATGAGACTGTGAGACATTTAAGTGCAGGAACTAGGACAGAATTTTATTTGAATCTCTAGCTTTAGCACAGAGCCTCCTATGTTGTAGGTGTTTAACCAATATTTAATTGAATGAATTCATAAGCAAAATGTAATGAGAAATAATAATAACTAGTATTTCAGTGAAAATAAAGTGAGCATTTTCAAATTAAGACTTCTTATTGAATTCCTGATGTTATAATAGCTGAGTTTTATCAAGTTATGAAACTCACTAAGGTGAGTGAGATGAGTGCAGTGTGCTCCATGGAGCTGCTCACACTCAAGAGCTTCCCTTTCTTCTGCCCCATCAATTCTGCCAACTAGTCAAAGTCCATGCAAATCATGCCTTCTTCATGAAGTCTTTTCCTTTAACTCCAACAAATGCTGATTTTCTCTCTTGTTTTATGTGTGTGTGCTTATTAACTCATAGTCTATAGTCAGCCCAGAAATGTTTTAAACTGAATTTTCTTGTTTCCTAATTGTTTCATAAGTCTTGTCTCATTCATTAAGTAATGATTTTATGAGCTAGGTCATGGTATAGGTGCCTGGAATATATTGATGAAGAAATCAACCAAGAAGATTTCAAATGCAGAGTCAAGAACATTAATGTGCCTCTTATGCCTGAACCCCCAAGTATGCTGCAATCAATTTTGTTGGGTTGAATCTCATCATTAATTGAGACAGCATATTCCAAAGAACAGGCACAAGGACTCTCAAGAGTACTATTCTTTCTCACACCATTGCCCATTTTGAGGCCTATACTTGACAACACACTCTGAAAGTCAAAGCCTTGGGACTCATTCTTTATCTGAGAATCATTCACATGCATGGTTCAAATAATTGTGAATGGTTCTAGGTCTTTCAAGGGGGTGGGATTTATCCTAACTGGATTTTTGAGGAAGAAGTCCAAACCTAATGATAGTTATACAGCTGATGCTGGGAATGGAAAATCTAGATGTTTGAGACTTTTCCCTCCTTTTCTGACCAATAGGCATAGATGGCATTTATTTGTAGAGTGGTTTCAGGAGACTATGCAATTTAAATTTTCACGCAACTTCCAGCAAACCAGGAAATCTGGAATTAACATAGTTAAAAACACATGCTTCATCACCGAGTTTAAGTATGTATACTAGATGCATCCCCTCGAAATTGGGGTTTTCATTTTTCTTGTGCCCAGAAATAAAATATATAACTACTATTGGGGGTCTTCCTAGCAAAAGATAGTATACCATCAGGTCTAGTTTACTGAGTTCATTTTTACATGGGATCTACATGAATATACTTATAATTAATGTGTTAATTGATAATTCCAAGTAAAGTGAATTTTGTAAATTGAATCACAATTTACAAGTTTTAGGGAAATTTGTTATACAAAGAAGTATCTTAATGAATCTAATCATCACCCCCTTCACATTTTTTGTAATGTTCTGTGTAGTGAGAAGTACACATATAAATAAGTATCAGATGGCCATGTGAATGCAACTGTCCCTAATTGTGACTTTGTGCTATTTTTTGTGACTGAGTGAGGGGCAGTTTTGTTTCTGTATTTGAAAATAGCCCAATATGGTTATGGTTACTATTAGGATACAACCTTCCCAAATTATTGTCACATGCTATAATGATTAAAGCCTTATTCCTGGATTCTCTACACTAAAATCAGGTGTATTTGAGACTGGGTTACATAAAAATTAGCTATAGGACTCTGACTAATGTTCATTTGTGCTAATCTGGTCTCATTAAGAACCAAAAATTAAAAAAACACTTTTAACAGGTTTGTCACTGCAATTAAAAGTCAAACAATTTCTTATCTATCTTTCATAAGATAGAAATAGAATTAAACCTGTCTGATTAATAATTCCACTATGTAACTAATGTTAATAACTGAGAAGATTAACATTCTCAGCAGATGTAATATTCATTTTTCATGATGCTATATCTTACCATTTCAAAGTCACTAATGACCACAGGTGTCTTAATTTTGATATATCTTCCTTTATAAAATAGGGATACAGTTTTAGCTTACATATTTAGGTATAAATGGAACTACAATGAAAACAAATTCTAACTTAAACTAAACTGTGATTATTATTCACTCTGAAATGTCTAACATTTTTCTCTGGTTTTGTTGAGAACAACTTTTGATTATAAGAAAAATGAGATTGCAATAATGTCACTCGTGAAGTTGATTTGATTTTTAGAAAAACTGATCAGCCTAGCATTCTCAAGAGAATAATGACTGAGAATTTTAGGGAGAATGGATATTCTGTATGAACAGAACATCATAGTAAGATCTTCACACTGACAACAAATAAGTTATTCCTCTGTTGTTAGTAAAACCATCTGGTTAAATGTGCATGCATTTTACTTTTTAAAGAAAGCATGCATGTAATATAATGACAGTACTGTCAGAAAAATTATTCAAAACTTAGAAATAGGCAAATGAGATTACTGAGTGTTCTTTCATTGCAGTGTTTGGCTTGACTTTCTATTGGCTGGGCAATTTTCAGCATTGAAAGGGCAGATATTAACTTGTAGATTTTTTTTCAGAAAGATGCAAATAATATCTGTGCAGTGAAATAAATAACTTCAAATGTGTCAGCTTTTCTCTCTGTTAGACATTAATTGGTTTATGTCTAATGTAACAATCTCATCCAAATATTTCTTTGTTAAATTGTCTTTATATACTAGATTCACAAAATAAAAAGTTTTTGGACTAGCTTTAACATCTTATTGGTTCCCTTATTAATTACTAAATTAAATAATCTTTGATGTGTGTTCATTTTATATTTGCCTGAGTGTCACGATTTTGCCTCTTTGAAAGTTATTTTTCTACAACTAGCAAAGAAAATGAACAAGAATAGGGATGGGAAAGCTCTTATATTCTTTTCTTTATTTCCTTTCTGAGTTATTTCTTTTTATTTTCCAAGGTCTTTTTATGTTTCTGAATCTTAACTTTTCCACACTCATTTTTAACTTGCATGCAACTAATAAAATAATTCAAGAAAAAATTTTACAAGCAGCAAGGGAAAAACAACAAATAACATACAAGGGAATCCCCATAAGGTTAACAGCTGATCTTTCAGCAGAAGCTCTGCAAGGCAGAAGGGAGTGGCAGGACATATTTAAAGTGATGAAAGGGAAAAAAACCTACAGCCAATATTACTCTACCCAGCAAGGATATCATTCAGATTTGACAGAGAAATTAAAACCTTTACAGACAAGCAAAAGCTAAGAGAATTCAGCACCAGCAAACCAGCTTCACAACAAATGATAAAGGAACTTCTCTAGGCAGGAAACACAAAAGAAGGAAAAGACCTACAATAATAAACCCCAAACAATTAAGAATATGGTAATAGAAACAAACATACCGATAACTACCTTAAATGTAAGTGGATTAAATGCTCCAACCAAAAGACATAGACTGGCTGAATGGATACAAAAACAATACCTGTATATATGCTGTCTACAAGACACCCATTTCAGACCTAGGGACACATAAGACTGAGAGTGAAGGGATGGAAAAAGATATTCCATGCAAATGGAAATCAAAAGAAAGTTGGAGTAGCAATTCTCATATCAGACAAAATGGACTTTAAAATAAAGACTATTACAAGAGACAAAGAAGGACACTACATAATGATCAAGGAATCAATCCAATAAGAAGATATAACAATTGTAAATAATTACTCACTCAACATAGGAGCACCTCAATATATAAGGCAAATGCTAACAGCCATAAAAGGAGAAATTGACAGTAACACAATCATAGTACAGGACTATAACACCCCACTCTCACCAATGGACAGATCATCCAAAATGAAATAAATATAGAAACACAAGCTTTAAATGACATATTAAACAAGATGGACTTAATTGATATTTATAGGACATTGCATCCAAAAACAACAGAATACAATTCTCAAGTACTCATGGATCACTCTCTAGGATAGATCATATCTTGGGTTACAAATCAAGCCTTGGTAAATTTACAAAATTGAAATTGTATCAAGTACCTTTTCCCTTTTCCAACCACAACACTATGAGACTAGATATCAATTACAGGAAAAAATCTTTGAAAAACACAATCATATGGAGGGAAAACAATACACTACTAAATAACCAAGAGATCACTGAAGAAATCAAAGAGGAACCAGAAAAAAAAAAGAAAATATAAACAGACCATCACAAGCACTGAAATTGAGACTGTGATTAAAAATCTTCCGACAGGGCTTCCCTGGTGGCGCAGTGGTTGAGGGTCCACCTGCCGATGCAGGAGACATGGGTTTGTGCCCCGGTCCAGGAGGATCACACATGCCGCGGAGCAGCTGCACCCATGAGCCATGGCCGCTGAGACTGCGTGTCCGGAGCCTGTGCTCTGCAACGGGAGTGGCCACAACAGTGAGAGCCCCACGTACCGCAAA
>NC_041228.1:44625554-44632204 GCF_002837175.3 Physeter macrocephalus
TACTAAATAACCAAGAGATCACTGAAGAAATCAAAGAGGAAATTTAAAAAATTACCTAGAAACAAATGACAATGAAAACACTATGAACCAAAACCTATGGTATGCAGCAAAAGCAGTTCTAAGAGGGTAGATTATAGCAATACAATCCAACCTCAAGAAACAAGAAATATCTCAAATAAACAATCTAACCTTACACATAAAGCAATTAGAGAAAGAAGAACAAAAAACCCCACAAAGTTAAGAGAGGGAAAGAATAATAAAGATCAGATTAGAAATAAATGAAAAAGAAATGAAGAAAACAATAACAAAGATCAATGAAACTAAAAGCTGGTTCTTTGAGAATGGGCCTGTGCGTCTGGAGACTGTGCTCCGCGACAGGAGAGGCCACAGCAGTGAGAGGCCCGCGTACCACAAAAAAAAAAAAAAAAAAAAATCTTCCGACAAACAAAGGCCCAGGACCAAATGGCTTCACAGGCGAATTCTATCACACATTTAGAGAAGAGCTAACACCTACCCTTCTCAAACTCTTCCAAAATATAGCAGAGGGAGGAACACTCCCAAACTCATTATACGAGACCACAATCACCCTGATACCAAAGCCAGACAAAGATGTCAGAGAGAAAGAAAACTACAGGACAATATCACTGATGAACAGAAATGCAAAAATCCTCAACAAAATACTAACAAACAGGATCCAACAGCACATTAAAATGATCATACACAATAATTAGTGAGGTTTATCCTGGAATGCAAGGATTCTTCAATATATGCAAATCAATCAATGTGATAAACCGTATTAACAAATTGAAGGAGAAAAACCATATGATCATCTCAATAGACGCAGAAAAAGCTTTCAACAAAATTTAACACCCATTTATGATAAAAACTCTCCAGAAAGTAGGCATAGAGGAAACTTACTTCAACATAATAAAGGCCATATATGACAAACCCACAGCAATCATTGTTCTCAATGGTAAAAACTGAAAGCATTTCCTCTAATATCAGGAACAAAACAAGGTTGTCCACTATCCACACTGTTATTCCACATAGTTTTGGAAGTTTTAGCCACAGCAATCAGAGAAGAAAAAAAACAAAGGGAATCCATATCGAAACAGAAGAAGTAAAGCTGTCACTGTTTGCAAATGACATGATATTATACATAGAGTATCCTAAAGATGCTACCAGAAAACTACTAGAGCTAATCAACAAATTTGGAAAAGTAACAGGATACAAAATTAATGCACAGAAATCTCCTGCATTCCTATACACTAATGATGAAAAATCTGAAAGAAAAATTAAGGAAACACTCCCTTGGATTGGAATAATCAACATTGTGAAAATGTCTATACTACCCAAAGCAATCTACAGATTCAATGCAATCCGTATCAAACTACCACTGGCATTTTTCACAAAACTAGAACAAAAAATTTCACAGTTTGCATGGAAAGAGAAAGGACCCTGTATAGCCAAAGTAATCAAGAGAAAGAAAAACGGAGCTGGAGGAATTAGCCTCCTGGTCTTCAGACTATACTACAGTAATCAAGACAGTATGGTACTGGCACAAAAACAGAAATATAGATTAATCGAACAGGACAGAAAGCCCAGAGATAAACCCACACATATATGGTCACCTTATTTTTGATAAAGGAGGCAAGAATATACAGTGGGGAAAAGACAGCCTCTTCAATAAGTAGTGCTGGGAAACCTGGACAACTACTTGTAAAAGGATGAAATTAGAACACTCCCTAACACCATGCACAAAAATAAACTCACAATAGATTAAAGACCTAAATGTAAGGCCAGACACTCTAAACTCTTAGATGAAAACATAGGCAGAACACTCTATGACATAAATCACAGCAAGATCCTTTTTGACCACCTCCTAGGGAAATGGAAATAAAAACAAAAATAAACAAATGGGACCTAATGAAACTGAAAAGCTTTTGCATAGCAAAGGAAACCATAAATAAGACAAAAAGACAACCCTCAGAATGGGAGAAAATATTTGCAAATGAAGCAACTGACAGAGGAAAAATCGCCAAAATTTACAAGCAGTTCATTCAGCTCCATACCAAAAAAACAATCAACCCAATCCAAAAATGGGCAGAAGACCTAAATAGACATTTCTCCAAAGAAGATATACAGATTGTCAACAAACACATGGAAGGATGCTCAACATTACTAATCATTAAAGAAATGTAAATCAAAACTACAATGAGGTATCACCTCATACCAGTCAGAATGGCCATCATCAAAAAATCTACAAACAATAAATGCTGGAGAGCGTGTGGAGAAAAGGGAACCGTCTTGCACTGTTGGTGGGAAAGTAAATTGATACAGCCACTATGGAGAACAATATGGCTGTTCCTTAAAAAACAAAAATAGAACTTCCATATGACCCAGCAATCCCACTACTGGGCATATACCCTGAGAAAACCATAATTCATAAAAAGTGATGTACCACAATGTTCATTGCAGCTCTATTTACAAAAGTCAGGACATGGAAACAACCTAAGTGTCCATCGACAGATAAATGGATAAAGAACATGTGGTACATATATACAATGAAATATTACTCAGCCATAAAAAGAAAAAATTGATTTATTTGTAGGGACATGGATGGAGCTAGAATCTGTCATACAGACTGAGGTAAGTCAGAAAGAGAAAAACAAATACCAGATGCTAACACATATATATGGAATCTAAAAAAAAAAATAGAAAAGAAAAGAAAAAAGCTTCTGAAGAACCTAGGGGAAGGATAGGAATAAAGACGCAGATGTAGCGAATGGACTTGAGGACACGGGGCAGGAGAAGCATAAGCTGGGACGAAGTGAGAGAGTGGCATTCAGTTATATATACTACCAAATGTAAAATAGATAGCTAGTGGGAAGAAGCTGCATAGCACAGCGAGATCAGCTCGGTGCTTTGTGTCCAGCTAGAGGGGTGGGATATGGAGGATGAGAGGGAGATGCAAGAGGGAGGAGATATGGGGATATATGTATATGTATAGCTGATTCACTTTGTTATAAAGAAGAAACTAACACACCATTATAAAGCAATTATTCTCCAATAAAGATGTTAAAAGAAGAAAAGACTTCACTGTGAAAAATCATTTTAAAGATTTTATCTAAAAATATTTTTTTCCATTAAGAACGAAGATCATCCATATAACTTATGTCCATTGAGAACTGCATGGTACTTGAGCATTAAGAACCATCAATATTGATGGTGCGTCACTCTAAAACAGTCAGTGCATCTGTTTCTCGGAAAATGACGGAATTCTTTTTACTTTTGATTTGTTACTAAGACTTTATTTTTTTTAGAGCAGTTTAAAATTCACAGCAATATTGAGGGGAAGGTGCAGAGATTTCCCATATGTCTTCTACCCCTCTCATGCATAGTCTCCTCCTTTAGCAACACCCCGCACCAGAGTGGTATATTTGTTACACTCTATGAAGCTATATTGACACAACATTATCACCCAAATACCATAGTCTACATTGGGGTTCTCTCTTGATGTTGTACATTCTATGAGCTTAGACAAATATATAAGGACATGAATCTACCATTATGGTTCCACACAGAGTATTTTCACTGCCCTAAAATCTCCTGTTCTCTGCCTATTTATACGTCCCAATTTCCCCAACCCCAGCAACCACTGATCTTCTAATTGTCTTAGTATTTCTTTCTCCAGACTTCCATATAGTTGGAGTCTTACGATATGTAGCTTTCTCAGATTGGCTTCTTTTACTTAGTAACACACATTTAAAGTTCCTCCATGTCTTTTCATGGCTTGATAGCTTATTTCCTTTTAGAGGTGGATACTATTCCATTGTCTCAATGTACCACAATTTATTTTTCCATTCACTTTCTGAAGGACATCTTGCTTGCTTCCAAGTTTTGGCAAGTATGAATAAAGCTTCTATAACATCCATGTGCAGGTTTTCATGTGGACATAAGTTTTCAAGTCCTTTGGGTAAATACCAAGGAACACAGTTGCTGGATAATATGGTAAGTGTATGTTTAGTTTTGTGCGAAAACTCTAAACTGTCTTCCAAGGTGGCTATACCATTTTGCATTAAATGAGAGTTCCTTTTGCTCTACATATTCACCAGCATTTGGTGGTGTCAATATTCTGAATTTTGGTCATTCTAATAGATGTGTAGTGGTATCTCCTTGCTTTAATTTTCATTTCCTTGATGAAGTATGTTATGGATTCCTGACTTATTTTTCATTTTAAATATTATTATAGCTCTAGCTGTAAAAGTAGTTGTGTACTGAGTAGTTTCACTGAATCCAGAACATTTACATGAAAAAAAAAAGGTATCTTAAGCTTGAAGAGAGCTATGTCATGGACCAAGAGGTCAAAGTAACAAAGAAGCTAAAGTGAAGCTGCTGGATTATTCATGGACGAGAGACCTCTGCTAGCCCTTTGTTTTTAATCTTAACAGTTGGAATCATTTAATTATTCATAAAAATCTTTCCTATATAAGACTGCAGAACAAGTCATACCTCTGGTCTGGAGCACAGACATAGGAACTCTGGATAGGTAATCCAGTGATTCAAGAGTGAGCAGGGGGACTTCCCTGGTGGTCCAGTGGTTAAGACTTTGTGCTTCCACTGAAGTGGGCATGGGTTTGATCCCTGGTTGAGGAACTAAGATCTCACATGCTACATGGCGTTGGCCAAAAAAAAAAAGATTGAGCAGGATTGGCTCCTGCTCCTAATATGAACTTTATAACCTGTTCTCTGGAAATTAAGCCCTTGCTTTATCTTCCAATCCCTCTGTGACTGCCTTATGCTTTGAATCCTCCTATCCTATGCTCCAACTCTGTGGCAGCAGGTTCCTACTCTATTTTCTGGTTCTTCAATGACTTGGTTCTTCCCTTATTCTTCTCTCTCCTTTTACTTGTTAGATAATCTGAAGGGTATCCAATATCTCTTTCTTTTAGTGACTGCATCTTGTCTCTAAATTTCAGGCTTCATATCATTTTTTGACATCTGACACTGGCCATCTGCCTTCCTGTACTCCTTCTGGTTTGTAGACATCCATTGATTTTTTTGCACCAGCCTAGCCCTTTATATTCTGGGGTGGGTTTTTTTGTATAAATTTTTTAATTTATATTTTATTTTTGGCTGTGTTGGGTCTTCGTTCCTGCACATGAGCTTTTCTCTAGTTGCAGTGAGTGAGGGCTACTCTTTGTTGTGGTGCGTGGGCTTCTCACTGTGGTGGATTCTCTTGTTGTGGAGCACGGGCTCTAGGCGCATGGGCTTCAGTAGTTGTGGCTCGTGGGCTCTAGAGCGCAGGCTCAGTAGTTGTGGTGCATGGGCTTTTTTGCTCTGCAGCATGTGGGATCTTCCTGGACCAGGGCTCGAACCTGTGTCCCTTGCATTGGCAGGCGGGTTCTTAACCACTCTGCCACCAGGGAAGTGCCTCTCTATTCTTTACCCAGTTGTATTTCCCACTAGGTTTGAGTCATTTTTTATGGTGTTGTGCCTTCTTTTTCTCCTTTTACAGCCTACACTTGAACTCATATCCATGTGTAACTGCTCTATCCTAAAAGCTGAACTTTGTGCTTTCAGAGTTCTCATTTTGGAACATGGCCTCCTCTCCGTCATTCCTCAGTATCAGTTAAGACACTTGGCCAAGAAATAAGAAAAAAACAACACTTGCTCCATGAATGGATACTGGTAGAAAAATTTCTCACTATTACATCACAATTTGTGGCCCAGAGAAATTCAGAAAACTTATTGGTAAACTCTTATAGCATTAAGCAATGTCTATATTTTTAATTCTTGTACAATCATATTTTACTTGTAACATGCTTTATCAGAGGTTCATTAGATGTATTACTCTTTTCCAAAGTCCTCTTGAGAATCTATTAGACAACCCAGAAATTTGGGGTAGATATTTCATGTGGTCCATTGCTTTAATAAACTCATCCATATACATGCAAACATTGCAAAACATGGATATAAGGATATTTTATTTATATTATCAAATAAACCACTGGGACTACTCTTACATACATTGCAGCTAAATAAGAGTTTGTCAAGGCATTTCTGAATTTTATTCCTAAATCTTGTCCCTGGGCTCTTTGCCTAATGTATTTTTAGTAACTATAATGACAATGAACTAATATCTACCACTTAATGAGCCAGGAATTGAACTAGGAAATTTTGACTTTCCAATGTGAACTAATCACCTTTTTGAGAAAATATATTTATTACATTGCACTTGAGAAATTCCAAGACTTAAATAGCAACAGCAATACATACATAATGCTTACTATATACCAGGCCTTCTTTTCAAGCCCTTTACAAATATTGAATCACATAGCCCTCATAACAACCTTGAGAGGTTGGTACTATATATATATTTTTTTATATGAGAAAACCAAACAGAGATAGTAAGTAATGTGCTTAAAATCATACTGCTATAAGAAGTTCGGCTTTCTCTCTTTCCTGTTTTATTAAAAATGAGAATGAGCAGTATCTCCATTCTGTGCTTTAGGAATATGCTACCTCTGGAGTAATATGGCAGCTCCTTGCCATATTACTGTGAACATAGTGACCATGTGAAATCTTTTTTTTTTTTTTTTTTTTTTTTTTGGTGGTATGCGGGCCTCCCTCTGCTGCGGCCTCTCCCG
>NC_041228.1:44632283-44635066 GCF_002837175.3 Physeter macrocephalus
CCGCTCCGCGGCACGTGGGATCCTCCCAGACCGGGGCGCGAACCCGGTTCCCCTGCATCGGCAGGTGATCTTTTTTATTTTGTTAATTTTTATTTTATTTTTATTTAAAAACATTTATTGGGGTATATTTGATTTACAATATTGTGTTAGTTTTAGATGTACAGCAAAGTGAGTCTGTTATACATATACATATATCCACTCTTTCTTAGATTCTTTTCTCATACAGGCCATTACAGAGTACTGAGCAGAGTTCTCAGTGCTATACAGTAAGTCCTTATTAGTTATCCATTTTATATATAGTAGTGTGTATGTGTCAATCCCAATCTTCCAATTTATTCCTCCCCGCACCCATTTTGTTAATTTTTAAACTCATGTCTTTATGAGACCAAGAATGCTAACTTAGCTAACTGAATAGCTGGAAAGTGGTCTAATGCATGATTCAGTTTGTCTGAAAACAGAAGATACAAAACTAATCACTTCTCTGTCTGCATCTATCTCAGTAGCACTGACCTCCTTCCTCTTTCCTCATCTTGTTCATCTTTTATTCCCATTTCCTGACTGTGTCCTCTCCACCCCCACCCTAAAGACCATCCCTGGTGTCTGGAAAGCCTTATGAATTATCTTCAACTGGACATATTTAGTACTTAGATCCATTAATACTTTGAGTATTGGCTAATATGTTTGTCTGATCTTGCATTTGAATGCATTTCCCTAATATTGAATCCCCAAATTGTTTTAAATTCTCCATTAGGATCATTTGGGGTATTTAAAAATGTATGAAGGTTTGATGCCTCTTGATGTGAGCCTGTCAGTCACTGCCAATGACTGCAGTCAGAGGCCCTGGTGATGAGGATGTGAGTTACTGCTGGACTTAAGTAGAGAACTGTAGAGTCTTCAATGGCCTGAGCGATCTCTTAACATGTCTCTAATTTAATGCTTTCATCAGCTAATTCAGTTTTCTATCCAGACTGTATTGTTTTCTTTCAGATCAGTGAATTGATGGGATAAAATGGAGAAGCAAGATAAGAAAAAAAAAATTCTAAGCATAACCCTACCAGCTTCTGAAATGCACACTAGAAATGAGCTTAAACCTTAACAAAAGGTATTTGAAAAAAAATTAAAAATAAATTATTTAGAAAAAAATTTTAAAAGACTATTTTTCTTCAAAATAAATCCAGAATACAGTCTGCTTTTAGAAAACATCCAGAATAACTCAACAAGAAGAGAGGTGGCAGTGCTTCAGAAGAGTTCAGAAGTCTTTTTTGAAACTCAAGTGATGAATGTTGCTGGGCAGCCAGCTACTTCACTCTTATTTTGACTTATAACCATGGGGAACCAGACTGGACCAATTCAACAAATTGTGACATTTGTAAAATTTTCTTTAAAGGGAAAAGAAAAAGAAAAAAATCTAGGTCTTTCTTTCCACTGCAGTTTGAGACCAAAATCTTTGAAGGCCCTTTACTTCTCCCAAAATAAAGCAATCCTGTTGGTAACAATTTGGTGCTCATGCTTGCTGAAATAAGTTTACCAATGCAAGGTGTTTGGATTATACTAAGGTTTGAGGTATTTGTTTGGGGATAAATGGTTTCAAGTCAGGTCCTGAGTCAAAGACTTCAACATGTGTGGGACAACTGAATAACTCTGTTATAATCAAGTACACGTATGTCTAAATTAAATGTATCATATGCTAAAATGCTATTATATGAACATATAATATAATTATATGATATAATTATATGATATATAATTATATGATATATATCATATATATGATATATATATCATATATATGATATATATCATATATATAATATATTATATAATTATATGAAATATAATATAACATATAATGCTATGGACACAGCTATAAATGCTATTTAGCATTTATATTCCAAGTAGTTATTATTTACATTAGCTTTGGGTGGCTGCAGTAGTTGCTACCTTTATGACACCTTTGGACATATTTCTGTGAGTTAATATTATTTTGAAACTTAGATATCACATTTCTCATGTGATCACAGTGATTATGTACTACTTTTAAATAAGATGGTAAGCTGGAATAATTAAATCAAGACATTAAAATAATGTGCATGCAAAATTTCTTTTCTGCATTATTAATTTTTTCACCCTCAAGAAATAATTCCTGAGATTGTCTTTTCCTGATGGGAAAACTAAGTTAGACTGTCTGAGAACTCAGAAGAATTCAGTGAGGTTAGACAAGAGAGGACTTCATGATTCCTCATCTTATGCTGGTGCTGACCAGTAAAGGACACCCCCTCCCTATTTCTCTCATTTTGAAGAGAGATACTTCAGTGGGCACAATACAGCTCTCAGCTATAGGTTCAAGGTATTATACTCCACAGCAGGACTCCTTTTCATCCTGCAGGGAAATAGGTTTCCATTATAACCCTCAGCTGTCAGCAAGAACACAGTTAAGGACTGAATTAAGCTATTGCCCACAATTGCAAAAAAATTGGATACAACATCTTTTCGTTACTTTTGAAGATATAATGACAATACATAGGCTTTCTTGAAGTGGAACAAATGTACTCAGTAGGCTCATGGGAGCATAAATCTGTCTGTGACAACTGTAATAGAGTTATGCAGGCTACTGCTTGTTAATCAAGAGTTTAAGTCTTAGGTTGAAAAATTAAATTCTGTCGATTTTTGTTTTTTTTTTTTTTTTTTTTTTTTTTTTTTGTGGTATGCGGGCCTTCCTCTGCTGCGGCCTCTCCCGTTGCGGAGCACAGGCTCCGGACGCGCAGGCTCAGCGGCCATGGCTC
>NC_041228.1:44635177-44637465 GCF_002837175.3 Physeter macrocephalus
CTCACGGGCCCAGCCGCTCCGCGGCATGTGGGATCTTCCCGGACCGGGGCACGAACCTGTGTTCCCTGCATGGGCAGGCGGACGTGCAACCACTGCGCCACCAGGGAAGCCCCTCGATTTTTGGTTTTTGAAGATCAAATCAAACTAGTTTTCTCCCACAGATTTGACACTGCTCATCTCCTATTTCTTTTTTTATCTTTCTTCATGTTTGCTCATCTTTAATGTAAATGTAACTTATGGATTGTTGAACTTTCTAGAGACTCCTGCTGTGTTGATTAATTGTTAATGAATGCTAATGAAGGAGTGAGGTGAATTTACACTATGATGTATTTAAGGGATGATTGATTAGATTTAGCACTGGCTGTCAGGAGAGTACTTATCACAACAACAAGTCCATAAATATGCACAGAGTAGTTGGCAGTCTCCCTCTGTGACTCTGGACTTTCAAGTCAAGTTCCTGGGTTCATTGAATCAGAGAAAGGACTAACCTTTTAGCTTCTGTAGCTGAAATTAATTTTCTTGTTAAAAACTATAGTGATTTCATTGATGGGTTTTAATGTAAAATTGATAATCTGTGGATATTTAATTGTTAAAATATTTCACAGATTTTTTTAAAGGATAAAATTAATTCCTAGTAAAAATAGGCTTTACCAAATATGTTTGGAATTCACGTAGTTAAATAACAAATTAACTGACTTTGCAAACAGGACAGTGTAGAGTTATTGTTTAATAATTATATGTATATTGGTTCATTTAGGAAAGGTACTGAAGTGTTAAAATCAGATTCTATATTCCAATAAATTTGATTTTAAAAGTAAATTCCTATTCTTTTTCCACTCATGACACTTGTACTTGCAAACCTTTCTTAATCCACTTGGTGAAAAAATACCTCCTTGTGTCCCTCTCTCCTGCTGAAGCAGCTCTGAAACAAAAATAATTTGGGGGGCGTTGGAGAATGTTTGGATTTGGGAGGGGCAACTAAATTATAATACACTTCTTTCCTACCAGCTTTTTAAATCAGTTGAGAGATAAGACAAAGCATTTCATAAGACAAACCATTATTATTCACAAAGCTAATGTTGGAGAATGTGATTTAGGTTTGTGGCAACAGTAGGTGCGATAGTATAAATGATCATATACAGTCTCTCAGGCTCAGGTAGCATTGAGAACTCATGGACTTCTCCAAAGGGAGCCTATATTGTGTTTCTTACAGGATGGAGAATTAGAGGAGAAAACTTGCTCCCTGTAGTCAGGTATTGCCTAAATAAGTGAGCAGGAAGGGCTAAGACATCATACATAATTCATCTCCTAAACTCATCAAATAAGTCAGATCTCTCACTCAAGAGAGATTAGAGGGAAGTACCAAAAGATACAGGAGAGTGAAACTCCCTTCACATAGAAGGGAATGTTAGGGAGATATTTTGGGGAAGAGCATTGCCCCCAGTCAAGAAAAAGTTGATTTGATCCACCTCAAGTCAATAAAAAACCATTAATAAATAAAAAGAAAAATGTTAAATATTACTATTAAAAGAGAAGAGCTTATCATGAAGAGTGGTGCCATGGGCCATCAGTTTTAAGAAGCACAGTCTCAGGTTCATGCCAGAGTTCAGAAATATATACACTTAAAAATTATTCCTCAAGGAATATGCCAGGGTAAATATTAAAAAAAAAGGAAGAGGAATGATGACACTAAAACTTATAGATAAGTGTTATCTACATGAGATCAAGATGCAGTATATACATTGTATTAAATACAGTAAATACTATATGTATTGCAGTATATATAATTGACAGATATTTACATATGGATTCAAACATATAGTTCATCAATTGCCTTTTTTTCATGTAGCTATTTTGGCCTTGTGTTTTGTTGTCTTATACTATCAAATACTATACAAGGTATTAACATTTCTTATTAAAAATTAAATAGAGATTATTCAATTTAGAGCCATATGCTATTTTGATGATCAGATTGAGTCAAATTTACAATCAAATGTTCCTAAAATTTTACCTAGGGAGAATTTGTAATTTTTTTTTATCATATAAGAGTAATTACATATTCTGTACTTAGTTGCTTAATCATGTTGCTTCAAAAGATGTAGAGGGCTTCCCTGGTGGCGCAGTGTTTGCGCGTCCGCCTGCCGATGCAGGGGAACCGGGTTCGCGCCCCGGTCTGGGAGGATCCCACGTGCCGCAGAGCGGCTGGGCCCGTGAGCCATGGCCGCTGAGCCTGCGCGTCCGGAGCCTGTGCTCCGCAACGGGAGAGGCCGCAACGGAGGGAGGCCCGC
>NC_041228.1:44637561-44669435 GCF_002837175.3 Physeter macrocephalus
CGGAGCCTGTGCTCCGCAACGGGAGAGGCCGCAACGGAGGGAGGCCCGCATACCACAAAAAAAAAAAGAAAAAAAAAAAAGATGTAGAATATTAGTTTTAGCTAATTCACTTTACAACATCTTTTGCTATAAAGTTTATACAGTTGGATAATAAAACTGAGCTATTATTTGATGTAAGGAAGATTTGTAAAATACTAATCAGATTAAATTTAAGTTCACTTTAAAATCCATATTCTACATGCTCTATTTGTTATTTTCTTTTTTGAGAAGGTCTTTCATATGGTATGCTTTATTTTTTCATCTGTTATCTAACATTTTTATTCACAGATCACAGAATACTGCTATTCCTCTAAGGCACCACGGGAATGTGAAAATGTAATTGCCTTAATATTAACATTATGTTGTAGACAAGCTTTTGGATGATAACTGGATATTTCTTTGTGGATTATTAATTTAATTTTCTTTTTTTGATATTTTAAAGATTAGATAGGCTGTGCCTTAAGTTAAGGCTTTATATTCTACATGTTTTCCTATCTTATTTAATTGATTAACTTCCTAAGTTATGTGTGTGTTTGTGTGTATGTGATATTTTTTGCCATCTGAGCATGTGTCTATATTTTAAGGTGATGATATATCATTTCACTCTTTTTCTGTAGCACTTCCAGAGTAGGACAACACTAATCAATAGCTCTTTGAATCTTTATACAACTCATATAGTATAGCCACCTGATTCTGGATAGTTTTAAATAATATGTTCAAAAAGTTTGCACAAACATAATGTATTTGCTTTTTATTCTTCTTTTTTAGAAACACATTTTGAAAAAGATTAGATACTATACAACTCTACAAATTGAGGACAGCCATATCTAAAAGAAAAATAAATAAGTAAAACTTTGATTCTCTTTTACTAAGTTAATTATCTTTTCTTAACTAGATGTACATTAGTACATCATGGTAGTCTTTTTATGTTATCTTGATGCAGTTTTTCTGCCAATATTCTAGTGCAACCCAGTGAACGTCTTTCTTGGCCCTAAATTAATTCCTGGACATTGGAAAAGACCTTGTCTACTATAGTAGAAACTAGTGAAAATCGTTGCATCCCTTTGCCTCTCAACCTGTAATAGCTTTAAATATTTTCTTTTGTCTTGACTTTAGAATCCCATTTGTAATCGCACGGTTCCACCTCTGCAATATTCCTAAATCCACCATGAAACATGAGTATGGGCAATACTTTAAAGGGACAAATAAAACTCTTTCTTGTGAGTTAAGCTCTTGTCATGTGTGATGATTTAAATTTAATTATCAGTGTAAACCCATGCTGTATCTCTAATAACTTGTGAGTTAAATACATCTGCCAAGGTAAATATTAAATAACTGCATAGGGAAAGAGAGAACAATTAACAAGTGCAGGCAATAGAGAGCCTTCCTCTGCTGAGAGCTGAAACACAGAGAGTTGGTGATGTGAAGAAAGTCTCAATGATAGAAATTACTTAGAAAGTTCTATTAAGAATAGAAAGAGTATACTTAATTTTATATACCAGACCATGACAAGGTGGAATTTAGGGGAGCGTTTTATGAAAGGATTTACTGTAGTTAGAGACAGAGGAGAGAAAGAGGAAAGGAAACTACTAAATAGTAGTCTCTGTCTTTGGCTTTTAAATTTTTGATTGTAATGTGTCTCAGTGTGGATCTCTTTGAGTTCATCTTACGTATAATTTGTTGAGTTTCTTTGATGTTTCTTTTTCTTATTTTAAAGAACCATATTTTTAAAGAAAATTATAATTACAATAGCAATCCATTTTTTTTATTGTCAAAGCTTTAGAAAATACAGAAATCAAAAAAAGGAAAAAAATCATCTATAACCTACCGTCTTCCAAAAGAAAAAAACAAACACCCAAATTTTGGAGACTGTCCCTGTAAAATTATGAACACTGTTCATAATCATTTGCTTCTCTGTAAAATTATGAACACCTTTCTGTATTAATATATCTACATCATCCTTTTAAATGTCATGTATTCCACAATATGGATGGACTGTGTTTTGTTTACTCTAGCCCCAATTGCAAACACTATAGTTTCAATATTATGGCTTTTATTAAAATACTGCACAGAATATCCTTTTACACACATTGGATTCTATCATTAGGATAAATTTCCAAAAGTGGAAACACTGGGTCAAAGGGTGTTTAAAATTTCAAGGCTTTTGATGGATATTGTTACCTCCAAAGAGGTTTATAAGCAAAGTATAAAATTGGTTGTTCCCCCACAGCCTTAAATACTGGGTAACATTGTTCTTTTTAATCTTCACTAATCAGCAAAGGAAAAACAGTAAAACAAAACGAAAGGCATTTCCGTGGTAATTTATATTTAATTACTAAGGAGATTGGCTCCTTAAAGTTATATGTTCACCATTGAATTTTTTCTTTATTGTATAGTTTCTTCATATCTTTTGGGCATATTCACCCATTTTTTTTTATTATTATGTTTTATTTATTTAATTTATTTAATTATTTTTGGCTGAGTTGGGTCTTTGTTGCTGCCTGCGGGCTTTCTCTAGTTGCAATGAGTGGGGGTGACTCTTCGTTATGGTGTGCAGGCTTCTCACTGTGGTGGCTTCACCTGTTGCAGAGCACAGGCCCTAGGGTATGCGGGCTTCAGTAGGTGTGGCATGCAGACTCGGTAGTTCTGGCACGAGGGTTCTAGAGCACAGGTTCAGTAGTCATGGCACATGGGTTCTTCCCAGACCAGGGCTCGAACCCATGTCCCCTGCACTGGGAGGCAGATTCTTAAACACTGTGCCAAGAGGGAAGGCCCTCACCCATTCTTTTTTTTTTTTTAACATCTTTATTGGAGAGTGTATTTGCTTTACAAGATTGTGTTGGTTTCTGTTGTACAACAAAGCGAATCAGCTATACGTATACATTTATCCCCATATCCCCTCCCTCTTGCGTCTCCCTCCCACCATGCCTATCCCATGCCTCTAGGTGGTCACATAGCACCAAGCTGATCTCCCTGTGCTATGCAACTACTTCCCACTAGCTATCTATTTTACATTTGGTAGTGTATACCTGTCCATGTCACTCTCTCACTTCGTCCCAGCTTACCTCTCCCTGTGTCCTCAAGTCCATTCTCTATACCTGGGCCCCATTCTTGTCTTGCCATTGCCCCTAGGTTCTTCAGAAAGATGAACTCTTCAGAAACTTTGGGGTTTTTTTTAGATTCCATATTTATGTGTTAACTTACGGTATTTGTTTTTCTCTTTCTGGCTCACTTCACTCTGTATGACAGACAGGTCCATCCACCTCACTACAAATAACTCAATTTCATTTCTCTTTATAGCTGAGTAATATTCCGTTGTATATATGTGCCACATCTTCATTATCCATTCATCTGTCGATGGACACTTAGGTTGCTTCCATGTCCTGACTGCTGTAAATAGAGCTGCAATGAACATTGTGGTACGTGACTCTTTTTGAATTATGGTTTTCCTAGAGTATATGCCCAGTAGTGGGATTGCTGGGTCATATGGGAGTTCTATTTTTAGTTTTTTAAGGAACCTCTATACTGTTCTCCATAGTGGCTGTATCAAACTACATTCCCACCAACAGTGCAAGAGGGTTCCCTTTTCTCCACACCTCTCCAGCATTTATTGTTTGTAGATTTTTCGTTGATAGCCATTCTGACTGGGAGAGGTGATACCTCATTGTAGATTTAATTTGCATTTCTCTAATGATTAGTGATGTTGAGCATCCTTTCATGTGTTTGTTGGCAAACTGTATATCTTCCTTGGAGAAATGTCTATTTAGATATGCCCATTTTTGGATTGGGTTGGTTTTTTTTTTTTTTTGATATTTAACTATATAAGCTACCTGTATATTTTGGAAGTTAATCCTTTGTCCGTTGATTTGTTTGCAAATATTTTCTCCCATTCTGAGGGTTATCTATTCATTTTGTTTATGGTTTCATTTGCTGTGCAAAAGCTTTTAAGTTTCATTAGGTCCCATTTGTTTATTTTTGTTTTTATTTCCATTTCTCTACAAGATGGGTCAAAAAGGATCTTGCTGTGATTTCTGTTATAGAGTATTCTGCCTATGTTTTCCTCTAAGAGTTTTATAGTGTCTGGCCTTACATTTAGGTCTTTAATCCATTTTGAGTTTATTTTTATGTATGGTGTTAGGGAGTGTTCTGATTTCACTCTTTTACATTTAGCTGTCCAGTTTTCCCAGCACCACGTATTGAAGAGGCTGTCTTTTCTCCACTGTATATTCTTGCCTCCTTTATGAAAAATAAGGTGACCATAGGTGTATGGGTGTATCTCTAGGCTTTCTATCCTGTTCCATTGATCTATATTTCTGTTTTTGTGGTAGTACCATACTGTCTTGGTTACTGTAGTTTTGTAACATAGTCTGAAGTCTGGGAAGCTGATTCCTCCAGCTCCATTTTTCTTTCTCACGATTGCTTTGGCTATTTGGGGTCTTTTGTGTTTCCATACAAATTGTGAACTCTTTTATTTTAGTTCTGTGAAAAATGCCATTGGTAGCTTGATAAGGATTGCACTGAATCTGTAGATTGCTTTTGGTAGTATAGTCATTTTCAAAATGTTGATTCTTCCAATCCAAGAACATGGTATATCTCTCCATGTGTTTGTGTCATCTTTGATTTCTCTCATCTGTATCTTATAGTTTTCTGCATTCAAATCTTTTCCCTCCTTTGGTAGGTTTATTCCTAGGTATTTTATTCTTTTTGTTGCAATGGTAAATGGGAGTGTTTCCTTATTTCTCTTTCAGATTTTCATCATTAGTGTATAGGAATGCAAGAGATTTCTGTGCATTAACTTTGTATCCTGCTGCTTTACCAAATTGGTTGATAAGCTCTATTAGTTTTCTGGTAGCATCTTTAGGATTCTCAATCATAGTATCATGTCATCTGCAAACAGTGACAGCTTTACTTTTTCTTTTCAGATTTGGATTCCTTTTATTTCATTTTCTTCTCTAATTGCTGTGGCTAAAACTTCCAAAACTATGATTGAATAATAGTGGTGAGAGTGGACAACCTTGTCTTGTTCCTGATCTTAGAGGAAATGGCTTCAGTTTTTCACCATTGAGAGCAATTTTGGCTATTAGTTTGTCATATATGGCCTTTATTATGTTGAGGTAAGTTCCCTCTATGCCCAGTTTCTGGAGAGTTTTTATCATAAATGGGTGTTGAATTTTCTCAAGAGATTTTTCTGCATCTATTGAGATAATCATATGTTTTTTCTCCTTCAATTTGTTAATATGATTTATCACATTCATTGTTTTGCATATATTGAAGAATCCTTGCATGCCTTGGATAAACCCCACTAATCATCGTGTATGATTCTTTTAATGTGCTGTTGGATTCTGTTTGCTAGTATTTTGTTCAGGATTTTTGCATGTATATTCCTCAGTGATATTGGCCCGTAGTTTTCTTTCTTTCTGACATCTTTGTCTGGTTTTGGTATCAGGATGATGGTGCACTCATAGAATGAGTTTGGGAGTGTTCTTCTCTCTGCTATATTTTGGAAGAGTTTGAGAAGGATAGGTGTTAGCTCTTCTCTAAATGCTTGATAGAATTTGCCCATGAAGCCATCTGGCCCTGGGCTTTTGTTTGTTGAAAGACTTTTAATCACAGTCTCAATCTCAGTGCTTGTGATTGGTCTGTTTATATTTTCTATTTCTTCCTGGTTCAGTCTTGGAAGGTTGTGCTTTTCTAAGAATTTGTCCATTTCTTCCAGGTTGTCCATATTATTGGCTTGTAGTAACCTCTCATGATCCTTTGTATTTCTGCAGTGTCTGTTGTTACTTCTCCTTTTTCATTTCTAATTTTATTGATTTGAGTCTTCTCTCTTGTTTTCTTCATGAGTCTGCCTAATGGTTTATCAATTTTGTTTATCTTCTCAAAGAACCAGCTTTTAGTTTTATTAATCTTTGCTATCATTTCCTTCATTAGTTTTTCATTTATTTCTGATCTGATAATTATGATTTATTTTCTTCTGCTAACTTTGGGGGTTTTTTTGTTCTTCTTTCTCTAATTGCTTTAGGTGTAAATTTAGGTTCTTTATTTGAGATGTTTCTTGTTTCTTGAGGTAGGATTGTATAGCTATGAACTTCCCTGTTAGAACTGCTTTTGCTGCATCCCATAGGTTTTGTGTCGTCGTGTTTTCATTGTCCTTTATTTCTAGGTAGTTTGTGATTTCTTCAGTGATTTCTTGGTTATTTAGTAGTGTATTGTTTAGCCACCATGTGTTTGTATTTTTTACAGATTTTTCCTGTAATGTTATCTAGCCTCATAGCCTTGTGTTCAGAAAAGATATTTGATACTTTTTCAACTTACTTAAATTTACCAAGGCTTTATTTGTGACCCAAGACGTGATGTATCCTGGAGAATGTTTCATGAGCACTTGAGAATTTTATTCTGTTGTTCCTGGGTGGAAAGTACTATAAATATCCATTAAGTCCACCTTGTTTTATGTATCATTTAAACTTGTGTTTCCTTATTTATTTTCATTTTAGTTGTTCTCTCCATTGGTGAAAGTGGGGTGTTAAAGTCCCCTACTATGATTATGTTACTGTCAATTTCCCCTTTTATGGCTGTTAGCATTTGCCTTATGTATTGAGGTGCTCCTATGTTGGGTACATAAATATTTACAATTGTTATATCTTCTTCTTGGATTGATCCCTTGATCATTATGTCGTGTCTTTCTTTGTCTCTTGTAATCATCTTTATTTTAAAGTCCATTTTGTTTGATATGAGAATTGCTACTCCAGCTGTCTTTTGATTTCCATTTGCATGGAATAACTTTTTATATCTCCTCACTTTCAGTCTGTATGTGTCCCTAAGTCTGAAGGAAGTGTTTTGTAGACAGCATATATACGGGTCTTGTTTTTGTGTCCACTCAGCCAGTGCATGTCTTTTGGTTGGAGCATTTAATCCATTTACATTTAGGTAATTATCGATATGTGTGTTCCTATTTCATTTTATTAATAGTTTTTGGTTTGTTATTTTAGGTCTTTTCCTTCTCTTGTGTTTCCTACCTAGAGAAGTTCCTTTAGTGTTTGTTGTAAAGCTGGTTTTGTAGTGCTGAATTCTCTTATCTTTTGCTTTAATTTAAAAATTAAAGATTTTAATTTTTCCATTGAATCTGAATGAGATCCTTGTTGGGCAGAGTAATCTTGGTTTTAGGTTTTTCCCTTTCATCATTTAAAATATGTCCTGCCACTCCCTTCTGGCTTGCAGAGTTTCTGCTGAAAGATCAGCTGTTAACCTTAAGGGAATTCTCTTGTATGTTATTACTTCTTTTCCCTTGTTGCTTTTAATATTTTTTCTTTTATTTAATTTTTGATAGTTTGATTAATATGTGTTTTTGCATGTTTCTCCTTGTATTTATACTGTATGGGACTCTCTGCACTTCCTGGACTTGGTTGACTATTTCCTTTCCATGTTAGGGAAGTTTTCAACTATAACTTAATGAAATATTTTCACAGTCCCTTTCTTTTTCTCTTCTTCTTCTGGGACACCTATGATTCGAATGTTGGTGCATTTAATGTTGTCCAGAAGTCTCTGAGACTGTCCTTAATTCTTTCCATTCTTTTTTCTTTATTCTGCTCTGAGGTGGTTTTTTCCACTATTTTATCTTCCAGGTCACATATCCATTCTTCTGCCTCAGTTATTCTGCTATTGATTCTTTGTAGAGAATTTTAAATTTCATTTATTGTGTTGTTCGTCATTGTTTGTTTTCTCGTTTTTCTTCTAGGTCCTTTTTAAACGTTTCTTGTATTTTCTCCATTGTATTTGAAAGATTTTGTATCATCTTTACTATCATTACTCTGAATTCTTTGTCAGGTAGACTGCCTATTCTCTCTTTATTTGCTTGGTCTGGTGGGTTTTTACCTTGCCTTCATCTGCTACATATTTCTCTTTCTTCTCATTTTGCCTAACTTACTGTGTTTGTGGTCTCCTTTTTGCAGGCTACAGGTTTGTAATTCCTGTTGATTTTGGTGTCTGCCCCTTGTGGGTAAGGTTGGTTCAGTGAGTTGTGTTGGCTTCCTGGTGGAGGGGACTGGTGCCTGTGTTCTGGTGGATGAAGCTGGATCTTGTATTTCTGGTTGGCTGGACTGTGTCCAGTGGTGTGTTTTCAGTTGTCTGTGATCTTATTATGATTTTAGGTAACCTCTCTTCTAACGGATGGGGTTGTGTTCCTGTCTTGCTTGTTGTTTGGCATAGTGTGTCCGGCACTGTAGCTTGCTCATCATTGAGTGGAGCAGGGTGTTAGCATTGAGATGGAGATCTCTGGGAGAGCTTTCAACATTTGATATTACATGGAGCTGGGAGGTCTCTGGTGGGCCAATGTCCTGAACTTGGCTCTCGCACCTCAGAGACATAGGCCTGACCGTAGCACCAAGACCCTGTCAGCCACATGGCTCAGAAGATAAGGGAGAAAGAAAGAAAGAAAGAAAGAAAGAAAGAAAGAAAGAAAGAAAGAAAGAAAGAAAGAAAGAAAGAAAGAAAGAAAGGTTTTTAAAATAAAAAATTAAAAATAATATTAAAAATTTAAAAATTAAAAAGTAATAAAAGAAGAAAAAAGAAAGAAAAAAAGGGACAGATAGAACCCTGAGACAAATGGTAAAAGCAAAGCTATACAGACAAAATCACACAAAGAAGCATACACATACGCACTCACAAAAATGGAAAAAGGAAAAAAAAATATATCTTGATATAAAAAAAAAGGAAGAGAGCAACCAAATCAAGAAACAAATCTACCAATGATAATAAACTCTAAATACTAAACTAAGATAAGCATCAACCCAGAAAAAATTATATACAGAAAGCAAACCCCAAGTCTACATTTGCTCCCAAACTCCACCGCCTCAATTTTGGGGTGATTCATTGTCTATTCAGGTATTCCACAGTTTAAAATAAAAAATTAAAAATAATATTAAAAATTTAAAAATTAAAAAGTAATAAAAGAAGAAAAAAGAAAGAAAAAAAGGGACAGATAGAACCCTGAGACAAATGGTAAAAGCAAAGCTATACAGACAAAATCACACAAAGAAGCATACACATACGCACTCACAAAAATGGAAAAAGGAAAAAAAAATATATCTTGATATAAAAAAAAAGGAAGAGAGCAACCAAATCAAGAAACAAATCTACCAATGATAATAAACTCTAAATACTAAACTAAGATAAGCATCAACCCAGAAAAAATTATATACAGAAAGCAAACCCCAAGTCTACATTTGCTCCCAAACTCCACCGCCTCAATTTTGGGGTGATTCATTGTCTATTCAGGTATTCCACAGATGCAGGGTACAGCCAGTTGCTTGTGGAGATTTAATCCGCTGCTTCCGAGGATGCATGGAGAAATTTCCCTTTCACTACTTTGTTCGCACAGCTCCTGGGGCTCAGCTTTGGATTTGGCCCCACCTTTGCATGTAGGTCTCTCTCTGCCATCTGTTCTTCGCCCAGACAGGAGGGAATTAAAGGAGCAGCAGATTAGGGGGCTCTGGCTCACTCAAGCTCAGGGGAGGGAGGGGTATGGAGTGCGGGGCGAGCCTGCAGCGGCAGAGGCCAGCATGACGTTGCAACAGCCTAAGGGGTGCAGTGTGTTCTCCCTGGGAAGTTGTCCCTCTATCACAGGACCCTGGCAGTGGAGGGCTGCACAGGCTTCCAGGAGAGGAAGTGTTGATAGTGACCTGTGCTTGCACACAGGCTTCTTGGTAGCGGCAGCAGCAACCTTAGCGTCTCATGCCCGTCTGTGTTGTCCATGCTGGTATCCGTGGTTCACTCCCTTTTCTGGAGCTTGTTTAGGCGGTGCTCTGAATCCCCTCCCCTCATTCACCCTGAAACAATGGTCTCTTGCCTCTTAGGCAGATCCAGACATTTTACTGGACTCCCTGCCGGCTAGCTGTTATGCACTAGCCCCCTTCAGTCTGTGTTCATACAGCCATCCCCAGTCCTCTCCCTGGGATCTAAACTCTGAAACTGGTGCCTCAGCTCCCAGGTCCCACCCGCCCCGGCCGGTGAGCCGACAAGCCTCTCAGCTTGAGATTGCTGGTCAGCACCCATCCTCTGGGCGGGAATCTCTCTGATTTGCTCTCTACACTCTTATTGCTGTGCTCTCCTCGAAGGCTTCAAATCTTTCCCCCCCACCACGCCTAGTCTCCACCAGTGAAGGGGCTTCCTAGTGTGTGGAAACTTTTCTCCTTCACAACTCCCTCCCAGAGGTGCAGGTCCTGTCCCAATTCTTTTGTCTCTGTTCTTCCTTTTTTCTTTTGCCCTTCCCAGGTACGTGGGGAGTTTCTTGCCTTTAGGGAAGTCTGACGTCTTCTGCCAACGCTCAGTAGGTGTTCTTTAGGAGTTGTTCTTCATGTAGATGTCTTTCTGATGTATTTGTGGGGCAGAAGGGGATCTCAATGTCTTACTCCTCTGCCATCTTTCTTCTTTGATGTTTTTATTCATGTTTTTTAAAAATCAAAAACCAGGCATCTGCTACACACTTCAATCCTCACCACATCTTCGTTTCAAAAATGGGGAAATAAAGTTTAATGATGTTCAGTGACTTGGCCATGGTTTACAAAACTAATATTATAAGGAGGTAGGATATACAGATTTGAAAACTTGTTTTAGGAGTTATTTACTATGTCTTATTCTCAAAAGTCTTATAATTGATGAGAAAAATGATCAGGGTACAAATTAAAAGAAAGAGTAGCAAAGATTACAGTAGGACAGTTTGCATCTAATAAAAGTTTATCCACCTCCACCCCATCCCCAAATTAGTACTTAAATAACTATTGAAAAGGATCAGGGGTTCCTCTAATCCTATCCACTAGTTCCCACAGTAAATATAGTTGTCTAAAGAAATTTAGCCCATTTGTTTTTTCAAAAACTTTTCCTCAAAGTTTTTATTTATCTTGTCAAAGATATAAGCAAATGTGGTTGATAAGCATCTTCATAAAATTATTTTCTTTGCAAACTGAAATTAGAATAAATCATGAAGTATTCCATTTTGGAAGCTTTTAGAACCAATTTGAAAAAGTTCTTTTAAATGTTTATTTGATCCCCTTTTTTATTGTGGTAAAATACATAAAATTTGACATTTTAACCATTTTAAGTTTATAGTTCTGTGGTATTAAGTACATTCTCATTGTTTCACAACCATCACCGCCATTCATTTCCAGAACTTTTTCTTCATTTCAAACTGAAAATCTGTACTAGTTTAAATACTAACTCTCCATGTATCTAACTACCATTCTACTTTCTGTCTCTATAAATTTCACTATTCTAAGCACCTAATTTAAGTGGTATAGTGTAATATTTGTCCTCTTCTGTCTGGCTTGATAGACACATAGCATGATATTTTCACATAACATGATAGTTTCAAGTTTCATCCATGTTGGTGGCATGTGTCAGAATTTCATTCCTTATTAAGACTGAATAATATTCAATTATATGCATATAGAACATTTTGTTTATTCATCCATTCATCAATGGACATTTGGGTTGTTTCCACCTTTTGGCCACTGCAAATTATGCTGCTATTAATGTGGGTGTACTATTTAACCCCTTTTAAAATGACCTTTTCTCTATGGAATTCTCACGTTTCCAGATGGGCTGTTTCTCACTGTATTTTTTTTCTCCCTAGGCAATCAATGCATAAATGTTTCCCTTTAGGTCCATCTCTACCCTCTTCTCTTGACCTTCACTTCCTCTCTTCCTTGCACCTACACTCCATCAAAAAACTCCTCCCAAGTATCCTAAATTGAAAAGCATTCAGGGGTGTCTCACACACAGAAAGGACATGGGACCTTGTTAGTAATGAAACTTGGTTTACAATTTTATTTCTTCATTATTCTACATGTCACATTCTAGTGTGTTATTTTTCCAGACTTCTACTTAACACCTCATTATTATGCTGCTCCATAAAATGTGTTTTTTTTTAAGTTTCTCTGTAAAGCCCTGCTAACAAAATGTCACTATGTGAATTCCCAAGAACTTCTATTGCCATAGCACTGGAAATGCATCTGAGATCCCTTCAAAGATGAATTGTTCAGCAATTAGGGCCCTAATTTGCCAAGTGGAACAAATAAACTGTAGTAGAGGAAAAATGACCAATGAATCCACATTAAATTTATTTTATTCCTTAGCTTCTTATTAATCCCTAATTGCTAGCTGATAGGTAGAAGGATAAGTTCCACAGCTATTGTACCAGCAGAATGCAATCTGAGTGACCAATTATTGGTCTGTCATGATATTTAATTTAGATAAAGTAACTCTTTAGTAAACTCTTGCTTTCCTGACACACAGTAAGAAATTACCTGTCTAAAAAAGATACACATTTCTGTGTGCCCAAGGTCTAGTATACCCTTGCCCTCACTGCCCCTTTACTCAACAAAAAAATGTAGAACTAAAGATATATCTGAAGGCTTCTATATGGCTTTAATAATAAAACTCCCAGAGACCAAATAGGAGGATATGAATAGCAAACCAGTCTCACATCATCACCTTGATAATCATCTACTACTCCCCCTCATTTTTACTTGTGACATAACCTGGAAAACACAATACTGAATCCTATCCTGGTCTACTCTTCTAGAGATGGCAATGGTGGATTTAAAAAGAAAGGAAATCCACAATTTCTGGACATCTGTATTTTCTGAGAAGTTACTGCAACACTCTTCTATTAATACTGTCAAAATTCTGCATTAGATCAGAAAGAGCCATGTACCAGAAATGGCACTTTTCACATGATTTTTCCTAGAGTTTATGGAGAGTAAAGATCAAGTTCATGGCAACAATTCCTCCTCTGCAGCCATGCAGGCTCTCTGGGAGAAGTGTATTTTAACGCTTTAGGAAGCAGCCAGTCGAGTTCCTGCCAGAACATTATCAAGAGTAGATGGACAGGAGATCTCCTAAGCAATTGTCACACTCAAATCTGCCACCTTTGTCTTGTGTAGATGCATTATAATTGCAGCTTTGAAGCCGTTTGGCAGGATTTTATCCCCCAAGCGACACAAATAGTTGTTAAAGACCATGGGATTAAAAAGAAATATACCATATAGGTGGTAATCTAGTCTAACCACTCTGATTTCAGGTAAGTCAATGCCTACTATATGGAAGACTGCTCTCTTGTATCCTGCTTTTTAGATTATCCCTGTCCTTTTCTCACTGGTGATTGAGTAACCTACAGAACTAATTCTGCCTTTTGAAAATAAGAAAATAAAATTATCTTTATGCCATTCAAGTTGTTTCAATATAGCTTATAAACCTATAGTTTAGATCATTTGCTAGAGGAGAAACCATGAAATCCTTTTCAACTACCTTTCCTAAAAGAATTGTAAGAAAAATTATTCCAATTCCTTTTCAGTTACTTTGGTGACTTCTCTCAATTTAGAAATTATTTATTTTTATTTATAATATAGTCATTAATAATAATAAATCTAATAATAATAATTGTATTTTTTATACCAAGTTTTATGGCCATCACTTTTACATGTATTTTCTCATTTTTAAGCCATACAAAATCCTAGGGAGCTCCTGAAAATCAGAGGGTTAAAATCTACGCAAGTTCATAAGCACTAAGTGGCCAAGCAGGACTTGGATGTCCAATGAAACCAAAGATTTCATGTTTTACCATTTTATATCCCTAATGGCTTCAGAATGCATAGAACTTCTATTTATAGAATGGAAAGAGTGTTAGGAGAATAAATGCATGAATTTATAAATACTACTTTAATTTTGTTTCATTCAAAATAATCCATTTTTTTGTGAAATCTTTCTGTTTTGTTAAATAAACTTGAATTAGTGTACTACTTCCACAAGTAAAACAAAAAGATATTTTTTCCAAAAAAAGACATATGGATGGCCAACAGGCACAAGAAAAGATGCTCAACATCAGAATCATCAGGGAAATGCAAATCAAAACCATAATGTGATACCACCTCACACCTGCCAGAATGGCTATTATCAAAAAGACAAGACACAACAAGTGTTCGTGAGGATGTGGATAAAATGGAACAATTGTGTGCTGTTGGTGGGAATGTAAATTGGTGCAGCCACTATGAAAAACAGTATGCAGGTTCCTCAAAAAATTAAAAATAGAACTACAATATGACCCAGTAATTTCACTCCTGGGTATTTAACTGAAGAAAATGAAAATACTAATTTAAAATTATATATGTGCCCCTATGTTCATTGCAGCATTATTCAAATAACCAAGATATGGAAGCTGTCCATTGATAGATGAATGAATAAAGAAGATGTGGTATACACACGCACACACACACACACACACACACACACACACACACACACTGGAATATTACTCAGCCATAAAAAAGAATGAACTCTTGTCTTTTGTGACACCATGGATGGACGTAGAAGGTATTGTGCTCAATGAAATAAGTCAGACAGAGAAAGACAAATACCGTATGGTCTCACTTATATGTGGAATCTAAAAATTAGAACAAACAGGTCTTCCCTGGTGGTGCACTGGTTAGGAATCCGCCTGCCAGTGCAGGGGACATGGGTTCATGCCCTGATCCAGGAAGATCCCACATGCTGCAGAGTGGCTATGCCCATGAGCCACAACTACTGAGCCTGCGCGTCTGGAGCCTGTGCTCCGCAATGGGAGAGGCCGTGACAGTGAGAGGCCCACGCACCATGATGAAGAGTGGCCCCCGCTCACTGCAACTGGAGAAAGCCCTCACACAGAAACAAAGACCCAACACAGTCAAAAATAAATATAAAATAAATAAATTAATTTAAAAAAAATTAGAACAAACAAATAAAACAAAACAGAAACAGACTCATAGACACAGAGAATGAACTGGTGGTTGCCAGAGCAGAGCAGTGTGAGGGGACTAATAACATAGGAGAAGGGAATTAAGAGGTACAAAATTCCAGGTATAAAATAAATAAGTCACAGGGATATGATATATACATAGAGAATACAATCAATAATATAAAACTTTGTATCATGACAGATGGTAAGTGGTCTTATTGTGGTGATCATTTAATACTGTGTACAAATATTGAATCACAACGTGGTACACGTAAAATTAATATAATATTGTATGTTAATTATAACTTAATTAAAAATTTTGTTGATTAAAAAATCCTTGCAGAGTATCTTAATTCCTCTATTCAAGTATTGGGGGAGAGATTAGACAATTCTTGTTTCAGGGTATTAGAAGATATATTTCCTTTCAATATGGACACAGACCCCCAGATATTTATATACATTTATACCATTGTAATCATGCATTGATTTTTCTGTATATACTTATCCATCATAAATAAGAACACAGGTATGTCTATCACATAAGGCAATTATATGTATCTGATTTGGAATTCTCTTAAACACCCATGTTTACTATTGATCAGTACTAGGGTGGCATTCTAAAATTATTTTTTATTCATCTCTCTAAAAATATACCCTGTTCTGCCCTATACTTATGTGTATTTCTGGAAATTCTTGGTTAGAACTTTACTTGATTTTAAGAGCAAAGAGCAGAAATGGGTTAGCACTCAGGAAAGTGAGAAACCATACCCCAGAGAAGGCTGGGATCATTGGAGTCAAAGCCAAAATCTGTAAATGGCTTCTATGCTTGAAACTCTTTCTAAAATAATGGATACTGCCTTTGTCCTCCATGAATTTTCAGAAAGAATGACCGTTGTGTTTGTGACAGAAAGCTTTGATTCCTTAGATAATTACATCAGCCACACTTCTTAGTCACGTTATCAAATGTATGCTGATTTTAATACAGGCTTTTTCCCCCTTTAAGTATTTATAAAATGAAACATCTTCTGGTCCTCTAACTATTGCATCTCATGTTAGAATTCGGACTACATCACTACAGTTACCAATTTACCTTTTTGAAAAATAAAAATGTTAAGAAAAACTGAAGTGGAAAAACAGGATACTAGGGAAGTTCAGACAGTATTACAATATGATATCAGCTTTTCCTAGTTCTTGAATATTACATTAGCTACTTGAAGAGTTTTCCTTTGGTTTTAAAATTTTATTTTTAATAAACTTTAAATATAATTGACATTCAATCAAATGCACCCATTTAAAATGTAGTTTAATGAGATTTGACAGATGCATGCACTTGAGTAACTGCTAGCACAAAGCATGGAAACATCACTCAACTACATTTTCTCACGCCTTTTTGCAGTTAGCCCCTTCTCTCCACCCCAGGTCTCTGGAAATCACTGATCTGTTTTCTGTCATTATAGATTAGATTTTCCTTTTATAAAATTTCATATAAGTGTAATAAAGCAGGATGCACTTTTTATGCCTGGTTTCTTTTCTTCAGCATAAATTTTTTCCCCATTCTTATTACATGTATCAAGAACCCATTTCTTCCAATAGCTAAGTAGTAATACATTTTATGAATATACCACAATTTGCCTTCACATTCATCTCTATGAACTTTTACTTCCAGTTTTTGGCTAGTATAAATGAAGCACCTATGAACATTTTATTTTATTATTTTATTTTAATTTTTAATTTTTTTAATTTATTTTATTTATTTTTTTAACATCTTTATTGGCGTATAATTGCTTTACAATGGTGTGTTAGTTTCTGCTTTACAACAAAGTGAATCAGTTATACATATACATATGTTCCCATATCTCTTCCCTCTTGCGTCTCCCTCCCTCCCACACTCCCTATCCCACCCCTCTAGGTGGTCACAAACCACCTAGCTGATCTCCCTGTGCCATGCAGCTGCTTCCCACTAGTTATCCACCCTACGTTTGGTAGTGTATATATGTCCATGCCACTCTCTCACTTCGTCACAGCTTACCCTTCCCCCTCCCCATATCCTCAAGTCCATGTTCTAGTAGGACGGGAATGAACATTTTAATACAGCTTATAAATACACACTTTAGATCTTGTGCTACTTTAAAAAAAAGATTCTAATCCACTTTAGATCCAGATTTTCAGAAGAAAATCTTAAATCTTTTGTATGGACATGTATTTTCATTTATTTTGGGTAAAGACCTAGGAGTGAATTAGTTGGGTTGCATATAAATGTATGTTTAATTTCATAAGATACTGCCAAGTTGTTTCCCAAATTTGTTTTAATATTTTACATTATCATCAGCAATACTTGAGAGTTCTAATTGCTCAACTTCCTCTACAAAACTTTGTACTGCCAATCTTTTAATTTTCCTCATTTCAGTGGTTGGTAGTGGTATCTCAATTTTAATTTACTTTCCCTCATGACTGATGATGTTGAGTATATTTTGATGTGCTTATTGGCCATTAATATATCATTTTTCATGAAATGTTTGTTCAAACACTTTGCTCACTTTATGTTATGTTGTCTTATTATTGAATTGTAAATGTTCCTTATTTTTTTAAAAAGGGACATTTCTAAAGTCTTTGCATTTGCATATAAATTTTAAAATAACTGTTAAATTTATACAAAATATCTGATGCAATATAAGTGATTGCAATCTCAATATCTATAGGAGGGAAAATTAAAATCTAAGCAATATCTGAGCCCTTTAATCCACGACAAAATTTATCTCTCCATTTTACATATTCTCTAATTTTTCTCTTCAAAGTTTTGTACTTTTCAGTGTACACTTTACATATTTGTTAGATTTTTCCTTAACTATTACACATTTTTACATTATTACAAATTTTATTTTAAACAATTTTAATGTCTGATTGTATATTGTTAATATACAGAAACATAATTAATTTTTGTATGTTGACTATGTATTCCACAACCTTGTTAAATCACTTAACAGTTCTAGTAGAAGTTCTGGATACTCTTCAGGTTTTCTAAAACAGTCATGTCATCTGTGGGAAAAAAGGACAGTTTCACCTCCTCCTTTCCAATTTGTAGTGATATCTCCTTCATTCCTGGATATTTGTTTCTCCTTTCACTCTTTTTTTTTTTCTTTATCATTATAGCTAGAGGTTTATCAATTTTGTTAATTTTTTCAGAGAACAAGTTTTTTATTTCATTGATTTTTTCTCTATTAACTTTTGCCAATTTAATACATTTCTGCTTTATCTTTCTATTTGCTTTGGATTTAATATGCTCTTAGTTTTCTAGTTTCTTGGGTGGAAGCTCAAGTTATTGTTTTGAGACCTTTTTTTCTCATCAACTGCTGGAAGAGGTTTCTTAAATCTCCAACTGTGTTTATGAAATTTTCTATTTCTCTCTTAAATTCTGCCAGCGTTTTCATCATGTACTTTGAAGCTCCATTATAAAGTACATACAAATTTATAATTGTTATGTCTTCTAGATGTGTTATCCTTTTACCACTATAAATGTCCTTGTTTTTACTCTTATATGGCTTATTTTTGTCCATCCACTTATTTTCAACTTCTTTGCATGTTCATATTTGAAGACAGTTTCTTTTAGACAGGATGCAGCTGAGTTTTGCTTTTTTGTCCATTCTTATGTCTGGTTTTCATTGGAGTGGTTAGTCCACTAATATTTAAAAATTTTTGATGTGGTTGTATTTTGATCTATCACTTTACTATTTGTTTTTATCTCTTCTCTGTTTTTTCTTTCTTTGGTATAATCCTTTCTTCTTTTAGATTAAATGAATATTTTTTTAGAATCTCATTTTAACTTATTTATTGACTTTTTAGCTAAACTTTATTTCTTTGCCTTATTTTTTACTGGCTGCTCTAGAGATTGAATATACATTCTCAGCTTTTCTCAGTCTACTTAATGTTTAGATTATAACTCTTCAGGTAAACTATCAGAAATGTGTAACCACGTAAATCTCTTTTCTATCACCCATCTTTAATGTTATACACATCATATGTAACATAGCTACATGCATTACAGTCTCAATATAATGATACAATTTTTGCTGTAGACAGATGTATGTATAAAATAGCTACCATTCTTATTTAATTTTTTCTCTCCCAAGTCCTAGCCAAAGTACCTCATTTTCTTAATACTATTAGCTAACATGGACCATTGCATTTGTTTTTGTGAGATGTTTGTTAGAGTAATCTAGAGATAATTTTGCAATCTTGAGATATAATTTTGTGTGATTCAACTTTGTTACATTTCCTCTAATATAATTTAAGTCTGTCCTGGTGAGAAGACATGCTGGCTAAAAACTGGGATTTTCCATTGCTTCACTCTTCTATTATTTTCCCCAACAAGGCACTTCTGTAAATGGATTTAATCAATATTTTCCTACTATAGGAACAGGTTTTCTGAAGAGTCAAAAAGTTGGACTTAACACTACTATAGGTAGGAATAAATGATGATGTAGTATTCCAGCAAAAAACCTAATGCAAAAAAAAATAAACACATAAAAACCATACCCACCCCAAAAAACCCTAAACTATAACATATATCATTAATTGAGAGCACACTGCCTCTGTTATTTTGAGTGAGTTTAAAAGAAAATTTTTTTTTTACCTTTTCATTCTATGGAAGCTCAATAAGAACAAATCCTGCTCCACTGATTTAATTGCCCAATTGCAGCTGCTGCATCTCACAAAACTTTGAGTCCCTGAATACAGAGAACCTGAGACAAACAGAGAACCTGAGACAAGTAATGGATGAAAGAAGTTCAGGAATTCCCCATCCGCTTTTCTCACATAATGCAAAGATATCCTGAACTTTCAAGTATCTGGCATAAAACATAACCCTTAGTTTTGTGAACTGACCTAAGTAACTTTGGTCATTCAACAATTATAAGATCTAATAAGATCTAATAAACCCCTGCCAGAGCAAGGTATAAACTATACTACCTTCACTACAATCTCATTATCAGCTTTCAGTCTAAATTTTGCCATGAGCACACATATTTATTACTAGGAAGGCATATATGCACAGGCACATGCACACACACACACTCACTCACACACACACATTTAACCTGATCTTGTAATTTTAAGTCTCTACTTGTCCTCTCTCTTCAGGCACTCCCACAAATTGCCTGGAAAGGAAGATTTACTTCAATGCTGATGTTATGTTGATGTCTGATCAGCTAGTCTTCTGTTCAGTTCGGCTTTGGAGAACTCCAGTGTGTTTGTGTGTGTACAGCCAAGTGAAGTTGTAGATTTGGTGTTCTGCCCTGAAGGTTCATTCAGTTAGAATGAAGTTTGCAACATCTGGAAGTCTAGTCAACCCTGTATCTTTAAAAAAGAACACTCATTTAATCAGTGAAAAATTATGTCTAATATTCCTTATGCTACTTAACAAACCCTGTGCTGTATATTTAGGTAAAATCACTTCTTGTCACCACCTCTGGATTTCTGATTAGTATAACTAACTGCCCCTAGGGTATATATTACTGTTAAATTAAGCACACAAATCTGCTTTGAATTTTGAAGTATTTTAAATAAGAAACTGTGACAAGATAACACATATCCTACCACTTGTCCCTTTTGAGGGTAGGGATAGATATATTGAAGTGAATACTAGACTTCTAATTAACAAAACAAAACAAAACAAGCTAGCCTAGACCTTGAAAAAAACATTTGTGGAGCACCAAACTCAGTTTAGGGGTCAACAGTGAGGACATCCCACAATCTGTGAGACTTAAAAAATAATAATTACATGATACCTACTTATTTATATGCAAAAAAATCCTCAGTTTATGAATGGATCCATTAGCTCTTTACATTCTTCGTCTTCTATGTTAGTTCAGGTCCACCTGAAAAGCAGACTCTAAGATGGGATTATACATGAAAAATAACACTGAGTATGACAGAAGGAGAAGGAGTAGGAGAATACAGAGAGTCTTTAGACCATACTGCAGAACTGATGCCTGCAAAAGAAGAGCTAGTGGAAGGAGGACTGGAGAAGAAAATGTCTACAACAGCAGCAGAGTTTTAAGAAGGAATCAGCCAGCAAAATATGTAATCTTCAAGCCAACATCACCTATTAGGAGAGTCTCCCATCTTGCAGAAAACTTTGCTTCTCTGCCACATGCAATCTTTGGCTGGAAGTAGCTCCTGGGAAGTGTGGTCTTGGTAAAACACAGTGGTGGATTCAATGTGCAGCAGCTGGAGCCATTAGGAAATTATATACTCACAGCCAGAGACCTGAGTGCTACATTCTCTTGACTGACACACCTTTTTTGAATGTATGCGAATTATGGAAATTATTAATTATGGGAATTATTCCTAAAACTAAACTCATTGCTTGAGTCAAGTATTTCTTATAAGGAAACCAATGATAACCTCTTTTACTTGATGTACTTTTCTTAGTTATCCATGTCATATGAGTAAACGTAATGTCATTGGTAGTTAAAATGTTAATTTTGGCTTAGAATTTTTCATTAGGAGAGGACTTAAGATGACAATTATAGGAACCTTGCTTCTAATAGTCCATTGAAGGACTTGAGGGCTTTGCAGTGAAGTAGAATGGATACTAAACTGGCTGTCATATGTCTTGATCCTGCCCCTTGCTAATGGTATGACTTTTGGCAGGCTACTTGACACCTCTGGTTCTCAATGTTCTCATAGGCAAAATGGATTTTTATTTCAACTGTAAAATTCTGTGACTTTCTAAACAAGGAGAAATGTTATCATAGAGATCCATATTAAGAAATAATGGGATAAAATAATAAGATGCATTTTTATGTTCTCTGTATAAGTGTCTGTGTGTTTGAGTTTAATAATAAACATGCTCATACCCTCTTACTTGGTGAAAGTGTAAGTAGGTATAATCTTTCTTGAAACTCATTTGTCAATATGTATCTAGAACACCTAAAAAACAGCCATTTGACACACTTATTCAAGAGCTTCACAGAAATTCTAACAAAGATTCATGTACAAGAATATTTCCACAGCACAGTTTAAAATAGTGCAGAATTAAAAACAATTCACATGCCTACCCTGGTGGGATAGTTTGTTTGTTTTTTTTAAAGAAGATGTTGGGGATAGGAGTTTATTAATTTTATTTATTTATTTTTGCTGTGTTGGGTCTTTGTTTCTGTGCGAGGGCTTTCTCTAGATGTGGCAAGTGGGGAACACTCCTCATCACGGTACATGGGCCTCTCACTATCGCGGCCTCTCCCGTTGCAAAACACAGGCTCCAGACGCGCAGGCTCAGTAGTTGTGGCTCATGGGCCTAGTTGCTCCACGGCATGTGGGATCTTCCCAGACCAGGGCTCGAACCCGTGTTCCCTGCATTAGCAGGCAGATTCTCAACCACTGCACCACCAGGGAAGCCCTGGGATAGTTTTTTAAAAGCCTTGATTATATAGACTATTCCAGACCCACATCAAAGTATGTTTTTGAAGAAACAATGACATGTAGTAATGTTATATGAGAAAAGAAAGATTAGAAACTATATACATTATTAGCAAATGTTAGAAAAAATATATGCAGACAGACATTGGAAGAAGCTTCAAATGTATGTTAATCATTCTGGCTAGGGATTATAGATGCATTTTATTTTTTTAATATCTTCTTTTATTTTCAAATTTTTTCAATAACCAATGATAATTGTTTGAACAATTATTTTCAATAAGCAGTTTTTGGAATGAACAATTAATATGACCAATAAATATATTTTAAAGGTGAAACAATTTGTTGAGAAAAAGGAGCTGAAACAATCAAAAAGAGAGATTCAAGAAATAGATGACAAATCTGAATTCTATCTTTAAAAATAACCCAAATACTTTAGAAATAACATAATAAATATTAGGGAATGAATGCTATGAATCTCACATTGTTTTTACTAGACACGGTAACTTAAATCTGTTTTCTTTGTCTGGAGTTTGCTCTGGAGATTGTTTGGGAACAGAACATTAAAGTCAAGCTTATTTTATATCTTCATTTTTTCATGCAGTTTTATTGAGATATAATTGACATACAGCACTGAATAAGTTAGAGGTGTACAGGATAGTGATTTCACTTACATCATGATATGATTATCACAATTGGTTTAGTGAACATCCATCATCTCATATAGATACAAAATTAAATAGAAAAAATATTTGCCTTGTGATGAGAACTCAGGATTTATTCTCTTAACAACTTTCATATATAAAATACAACAGTTTTAATTATATTTATCATGTTGTACATTACATCCCTAGTACTTATTTGTCTTATGACTGGAAGTTTATACATTTTGACTGCTTTTATCTAATTCCTGTTACCCCCAACTTCCACTTCTGGTAACCACAAATCGTATCTCTTTTCTATGAGTTCTTTTTTTATTGTTGAAGTATAATTGAACTACAATACTATGTTCATTTCTGGTGCACAGCATAGAGATTTGATATTTCTATACATTTCAAAGTGGTCACCATGATAAATCTAGTTACCATCTGTCAGCATACAAAGATATTACATAGTTCTTGACTACATTCCCTACACTGTATATTTCATACTCATGGATCATTTATTTTGCAAATGTAAATTTGTACCTCTTATTCTCTCACCTACTTCTTCTCTCCCACTCCCCCTCCCTTCTGGCAACCACCGATTTGTTCTATCTATAACTCTGTTTCTGTTTTCTTTGTTCATTTGTTTTGTTTTTTTTAGACTCCACATATAAGTAAAATCATACAGAATTTGTCTTTCTCTGTCTGACTTATTTCATTAAGCATAATACCTTCCAGGTCCATCCATATTGACTCAAATGGCAAGATTTCATTCTTTTTATGTCTGAGTAATATTCCATTCCACCTTATGTATCCATTATCTATTTATGGACTTTTTGGTTACTTCCATATCTTGACTATTGTAAATAATACTGCAGTGAACATAGGGCTGCATAGATTTTAGAATTAGTGTTTTTGTTTTTTTCAGATAAATACCTGAAGTGGAATTGTTGGATTATATGGTAGTACTATTTTTAATTTTTTGAGGAATCTCCATGTTGTTTTTCATAGTGGCTGCACCAGTTTGCATCTCCCTTAAACAGAGCTTGAGGCTTTCCTTTTCTTCAATTCCTTGCCAACATTTATAATTTGTTGTCTTTTTGATAATAGCCATTCTAACAGGTAGGAGGTGATATCTCATTATGGTTTTGATTTCCATTTCCCTGATGCTTAGTGATGAGCACTTTTTCATATGCCTGTTTGGCCATCTGTGTAACTTCTTTGGAAAAATATCTATTCAGATCTATGTCCATTTTTCAGTCAGATTGTTTTCTTGATGTTGAGTTCATATGAGTTTTTTGTATATTTTGGATATTAACTCCTTATTGGATATATCATTTGCAAGTATCTTCTCCCATTTATTAAGCAGCCCTTTCGTTTTGTTGATAGTTTCCTTCAATTTTCAAAAGCTTTTTAGTTCAATGTAGTCCCATTTGTTTATTTTGGCTTTTTTTTTTTTACCTTGCCTGAGGAGACATATCTTATTTCTAATACTGATGTCAAGGAGTATCCTGCCTATGTTTTCATCCAGAAGTTTTACGGTTTCAGTCTTACATTTAAGTCTTTAATCCATTTTTGAATTTATTTTTGTGCATGATGTGAGAGAATAGTCCAGTTATTTTTCATGTAGCTGTCCAGTTTTCTCATCACAATTTATTGAAGAGGCAGCTTTTCCCCATTGTATATTCTTGCCTTCCTTTTTGTTGTGTGTAGTACACAGACCTCTCACTGTTGTGGTGTCTCCCATTGCAGAGCACAGGCTCCAGATGCGCAGGCTCAGCGGCCATGGCTCATGGGCCCAGCCACTCTGCGGCATGTGGGATCTTCCAAGATTGGGGCATGAACCCGCGTCCCCTGCATTGGCAGGCAGAATCTCAACAACTGAGCCACCAGGGAAGCCCAATTCTTGCCTTCTTTGTCATAGATTAATTACCCACATAAGTGTCAGTTTATATCTGAGCTCTCTATTTCATTGGTCTATGTGTCTGTTTTTATGGCAGTACTATACTGTTTTTCTTTTGTGATGTGCTTATTATTATTATTATTAAACTTTTATAGAAAATGAAAAAGTTCACTCCTGGATGTTACTCACAAGCCAAGCCTTAGATACTACGTGGCGAGTAGCAAAAGAGTCAGTGATGCTGGCTGTTTCATTTCTGGTGACCGACCTCTGCTCCTTCAGAAGGCTGCATCTATATTCAGGACACCAGCTGAAATGGTAGGTGGTTGTATCATCTTTAAATTTCAAAAATACCCTTGCTATTCAAAGTAGAAATTTGATATTATTGTCCCCTTTTTCTTTTAGGTGGATTGGATATCTGCTGAAACAATTTAAAAGTAAATATTTTCATGCATATGTTTTCTTATTTTTAAGGTTCAGAGAGAGTTCAAGTCGGGAGAGAAAAGGGAAAATTCACCAATTTTCTTTCTTTTTACTTGGTGCAGGGAACCTCAGCATGGAGGTGGAAGTTGATTTACTCAGTTATTGTGTGAGAGAATGAAAAGGAGAGATACCCCATGCCAAGTTGATGAGAAAGGTGTGTCTATTTGTACAGCTCATGGAGGATGGAGAATTTTTGTGAAAAATCAGGAAATTCCAGTCTGCTTTACTAAATCCCAAGACCAACTAATACCAAATGTGATTCAAGGAACAATTGTGGTTCTAATTAAAAGCCAAACAGCTGCTGGGCATTGCCTTTGGGCCTTTCACCTAGAGCTAGTGCCTTTGAGGACTTGAGTAAATTAGGTCTATAATTTCAGGACACTTGAGAATTGTACACTTTTCAGCTCTCTCCTGGCCAGGTCTATTAAATATCTGCACATGCAGTGTAGACTTCTGTCCTTGAAGGGATCAGGCAACTTGACATAAAATACTTGGAGGATTTTTAGAATTTTCCATTAGACCAATCCTGTAAATATTCCCTGCACTGCTGTCCAACCTTGTCACTAGCAAAAGCCAAAAAGAAAAAAAAAAAAAAGACAAAAGTACATTTAAAGTACTTTTTAGTATGGTCTTAAAAGTGTATACTAGTATTTTTCATTATGTTCAAGTTGTATCATCATCTCCCCAAAATGACATTCTCTGGATCTGTGCTTCCAGGAATTTATCAGCTAAAAAAGCATGACATGGACTCTATACACATGAAAGTCACTTTAAAATTATATGTGGTCATATTCATAACTTATAATTGTCTTTGTTTCTGTTGCCCACTTCATTTGAGAGTAACACCTTGTTGAAAATGCAGTAAATTCACTTTTTTATTTTCTTATCCAATGTAATTAAAAACAACTTTTTCTTTTTGTGCTAATAGGCTCATGAGGAGCTGTTTTGGTGGCATTATATTAAATGTGTTTGACAATAAAGAGAGATAACAGTGATGCACTACAATTAGTGCATCAGATCTTCAACCAGGGCCTCTCTTTCCACTCTGGAAAAGAACAGGAAATAGTGAAGGTGTGTCCTCTTATTAGCGAGTCCAAGCTTGTACTGCTCACTGCAGGACAGATCAATAAATGGAGAGACAATGTGATAGGGCAAGAAAATAACAACTTTATTCAGAAAGTCAGCAGAACAAGAAGATGGTGGACTAGTGTCCCAAAGAACCATCTTACCTGGGTTAGAATTCAGGCCTTTTTTAATACTAAAAGAGGATAGGGTGTGGCTTGTTGTTGCAAACTTCTTGGTGCTGGAATCCTTTGTTCTTGCAGCTGTCCACCTATATCTGGTCACAATATTCTTATAAACCTCCAAAAAGACAATTGTTATTTTCTGTTCTGCAACTTTTTATCTCTGTATGAATGGAAAAGTGTATCTTAAAAAGTCAGGCCTGGAGACAGAGCACTGAGAAAGGGCTATTATGTATATTTCAGGCTATAAGCAACATTCTTTTACAAATGTACAGTCAGCATGACGAAGCACAGGCAACAGAGTATAAAGTTTAGCACTAAAGGAATAGGTCCAATATGGAGTCAGGTTTGTTCTTCTCTGTTACACTCACACTGGAAACACAGGAAAAAGTTACATTGATGGTAACTGGAACACAGATGCTCTGGGTCTTCTTGGGTGGCTTTGTACACAGAATGTCATGAGATTGAAGGAATTTTGAGAGGTCTTTTAGCCAAGTCCTCTGTCTCTCATGTCAGTTTTTAAATAAATCATCTCAGAAAGATAGTCACACTCAATTTTGTTTGTTTTTAATCCAGGATCTGTTCTTAAGAATTGCATCTGTCTTTAATAAGTAAAATGTTCTACTAAAATTCACTTTTTTCTCCATAGTTATTTGACCTTTTAAAAATTATTTTTTAATTGATATATAGATGATTTACAATATTATATAAATTTCAGGTATACTACACAGTGACTTGCAAATTTTAAAGATTATAATTGTTATAAAATAGTTCATATAAAATATTGGCTACATTCCCTGCACAGTACAATATATCCTTGTAGCTTATTCACTTTATACATAGCAGTTTCTACGTAACTACTACCCATTTCCTCCCCTTCTCCTCTTCCCTCTCCCCACTGATAACCACTCATTTGTTTTCTATATTTGTGAATCTGTTTCTTTTCTGTTATATTCATGTTAGTTTTATTTCTTAGATTCCACATATAAATGATAACATAGAGTTTTTGTCTTTGTCTGAGTTATTTCACTAAGCATAATACCCTCTAGGTCCATCCATGCTGTCTCAAATGGTAAGATTTCATTCTTTTTTTCTTAATATATCTGAGTAGTGTTACACATATACACACCAAATTTTCTTTATCCATCCATCTGTTGATGGACAGTTAAGTTGTTTCCATATCTTGGCTGTTGTAAATAATGCTGCTATGAACATTGGGGTACATGTATTTTTTTGAATTCGTATTTTTGTTTTCTTCAGATATATAACAAGGAGTGGAATTGCTGGGTCATACGGTGGCTCTGTTTTTAGTTTTTTTAGGAAACTCCATACTGTTTTCCATAATGGCTGCACAAATTTACATTCCCACCAACAGTGTACAAGTGTCCGCTTTTCTCCATATTCTTGCCAACATTTGTTATTTGTTGTTTTTTTAATAGTAGCCATTCTGACAATTGTGAGGTGATATCTCATTGTTGTTTTGATTTGCATTTCCCTGATAATTAGAGATGTTGAACATTTTTTCATGTACCTGTTAGCCATCTGTATGTCTTCTTTGGAAAAAAATGTCTATTCAGGTTCTTCTGCCCAATTTTAAATTGGGTTGTTTGTTTTTCTGATATCAAATTTTATAATCTGTTTATATATTTCGGATATTGACCCCTTATTGGTCATATCATTTGCAAATATTTTCTCTCATTCCATAGGATTTTTTGTTTGTTTGTTTTGTCAAAAGTTTCCTTTCCTGTGCAAAAGCTTTTAAGTTTAATTATGTCCCACTTCTTTATTTTTTGCTTTTGATTCCTTTGCCTGAGGAGACAGAGCCAAATAAATATTGCTATGATTTATGTCAGGGTGTTCTGTCTATGTTTTCCTCTAGGAATTTTATGGTCTTTGGTCTTACATTTAGGTCTTTAATATATTTTGAGCTTATTTTTGTAAATTGTGTGAGGAAATGTTCTAATTTTATTCTTTCACACGTGGCTGTCCAGTTTTCCCAGCACAGTTACTGAAGGGACTTTTTCCCATTTATATTCTTGTCTCCTTTGTTGTAGATTAATCAACCATAAGTGTGTAGATTTATTTCTGGACTCCCTATTCTATTCCATTAATCTTTGGGTCTATTTTTGTGCCAGTAACATACTGTTTTGATTACTGTGTAGCTTTATAGTATAGTCTAAAGAAAGTGTGCATGATACCTCCACTCTGTTCTTTCTCAATATTGTTTTGGCTATCTGCGGTCTTTTGTGTTACCATACAGATTTTAAAATTATTTGTTCTAGTGCTGTGGAAAATGCCATTGGTGTTTTGATAAGGATTACATTGATTCGGTAGATTGCCTTGGGTAGTGTGGTCATTTTAACAATATTAGTTCTTCTGATTATGACCATGGTTTATCTTTCCATCTGTTTGTGTCATCTTCAGTTACTTTCATCAGTGTCTGATAGTTTTCCAAGTACAGTTCTTTTACCTTCTTAGTTAGATTTATTCCAAGGTATATATATATATATATATATATATATATATATATATATATACACACACATTTTTTTTTTTTTTTTTTTTTTTGCGGTACACGGGCCCCTCACTGCTCCCGCTGCGGAGCACAGGCTCTGGACGCGCTGGCTCAGCAGCCATGGCTCACGGGCCTAGCCGCTCCGCGGCATGCGGGATCCTCCCGGACCCGGGCACGAACCCGCGTTCCCTGCATCGGCAGGCGGACTCTTAACCACTGTGCCACCAGGGAAGCCCCAAGATATATATATTTTTTGATGCAATATAACTAGGATTGTTTTCTAAATTTCTTTTTCTGATCACTTGTTGTTAGTGTATAGAAATGCAACAGATTTATGTATATTAACTTTGTATCCTTAAACTTTACCAAATTCATTGATGAGGTCTAGAAGCTTTTGATGGCATCTTTAGCATATTCTACGTATAGTAACATAACCTCTGCAAGCTGTGACAGTTATACTTCTTCCTTTCCAAATTGGATTCCTTTTATTCCTTTTTCATCTCTAATTGTCTAGTAATTCCAATACTATGTTGAATAAAAGTAGAGAGAGTAGGGATCCTTATCTTGTTCCTGATCTTAGAGAAAATGCTTTCATCTTTTCACTGTTGCATATGATGTTAGCTGTGGGTTTTCATATACAGCCTTTATTATGTTGAGATATGTTCCCTCTATACCTGCTTTGGGGAGAGTTTTTGTCATAAATAGATGTTGAATTTTATCAAAATCTTTTTCCACATCTATTGAGATGAACATATGATTTGTGTTCTTCAATTTGTTATTGAGTTGTATATGGATTAATTTGTGGATATTAAATCATCCTTGAATCCTGGGATATATCTCACTTGGTCATAGTGTATCATTCTTTTACTGTATTATTATTTTTTTCATTTTTTCATAAAGTATTGATTAATTGCATGCTGATATTCAGTCGCCAAAACAATCACTGTTATACTATACCTAGGTCATTCAAGTTTTCTCTTCTCATTAGATGCCCTAACAGTGGGAATATCCTGAAGTGAAAAAAGGTCAGGATTTTTTCATTTCATTTCATAGGATACAAGAATGACAAATTTACAAGCACATATACCACAGCCTAGGGAAGTACTGACATTTTCACCTATTCTTTTGCCTTTCAGCTTTGCTTTTCAGATACAAAGAATTATCTGAATATAATCTTACTCTGGGTAAATTTATTGTAGCCACAGACTCTCCAGGACAGTATTTGGCTGAAGAAAAAGAACACTGTTTCACAAACAAAAAAGATATTGGTACAAACATAGGTTTGCAACTTACTGTTTGTGTGATCTAAACTCCCTGAAACTTATCTGTTGAGACAGGGCACCTATATAATATCAGCTATTATAATTACAGGGATTGTGGTGAGCCTTATATAAACATATGATTATGAAGACTGGCACGTTTCACCCATTGAAAGAGCAAGTCCCAACAACCTGTATCACCATGGCAAGTGAATAAGTTAACAATTTTCTCAACCCTTCCCCAAAGGGATCTGACCTAAGACCATTTAGTCAACAAAGAAAATACCCAAACATTTCAAGGGTTTTGGACACAGAGTTTGAGTTGACACTGAAACATCATCATGTTCCCCCTGTTAGAGTACCAGAGTATGGGGGTGAAGTAAAAAATCCAGTCCTGTCAAAATCCTCTGCTAACAATTGTTCCACAGAGTGCACCAGTGCCTATTTGTCCCCTCTCCTGTTCCTAAAGGCATAATTATTATGAACATATTTGGTAATTAGGAGAACCTCCATATTGGTTCCTTAGACTGTGGGATAAGACCTATGTAGCTTCAAACCACCTTCATCAGGATTATAGCTTTTTAAAGTATTTTTAAAAAATTATTCCAACAGAAAGTCACAAAAATTAAAATCATCCTCATCAGTTCGCTCAGTCCATGTAATTATTTTTTTTATCTTGATCTTTTGTTAACACTTTTATGAATTCATCAGTTTTCCATTAGAGTTCTGAAAATGCTTATTCATTCAGTTCAGCAGTATAGTCAGTTACCAGAAACCTGTACTTGTCAGAGTCTTTTCCATGAATTCCTTGAAGATGAAACCCTTTTACAGGAACATACTTGCAAAAGCATCAGAGTACACCCAGAACTGTCTGTAAATGACAAAAGACTTAAAAATGACCACGGTTAAAGATTTGATGAAAGTTCATAATAATGCAATTGACAAGGGAATTTAGTTATTTCTGAGATATACAGTTTAAAGCAATAACTAGAATTATGACTTATAACATTATACCAGAACATATAAGATTTTTAGAAATTTCATGTAATATCTGAAACATTTATATTAACATATTTCCATACAAATAACCCAAAGAAAGTTTAGTATTAGTTGTTTTTTTGTTTGTTTGTTTGTTTATACTGCAGGTTCTTATTAGTCATCAATTTTATACACATCAGTGTATACATGTCAATCCCAATCGCCCAATTCAGCATACCACCATCCCCACCCCACTGCAGTTTTCCCCCCTTGGTGTCCGTACGTTTGTTCTCTACAACTGTGTCTCAACTTCTGCCCTGAAAACTGGTTCATCTGTACCATTTTTCTAGGTTCCACATACATGCATTAATATACGATATTTGTTTTTCTCTTTCTGACTTCCTTCACTCTGTATGACAGTCTCTAGATCCACCAACGTCTCAACAAATGACTCAATTTCGTTCCTTTATATGGCTGAGTAATATTGCATTCTATATATGTACCACAACTTCTTTATCCATTCATCTGTCGATGGGCATTTAGGTTGCTTCCATGACCTGGCTATTGTAAATAGTGCTGCAATGAACATTGGGGTGCATGTATCTTTTTGAATTATGGTTTTCTCTGGGTATGTG